>NW_024545238.1:1428027-1482795 GCF_903064755.1 Maudiozyma barnettii | reverse complement strand
AAAGTTAGCATATGTGGTCCTTTTATACTTTTTGGAAAGGCAGCCAGTCTATCAAATATTGATAGTATTCTTACTAAACATTCTTGAAACATGTTCTAGACACTTCTGAAACGATTAGTCATACTTACTTAATTGACCATTCTCAAAGAATGTTCTAGAACCAATATTGAACCGTTATTAATAATTTCGTACTAAACATTAAATTGTAATAACTAAGTATTGGTACTTTCTACATTGTAACAGTTTCAGATACAACAAAATTATAGAATACAAGCGCAAGTGGTTTAGTGGTAAAATCCAACGTTGCCATCGTTGGGCCCCCGGTTCGATTCCGGGCTTGCGCATTTGTTTTTTAATTTTTTTTACATTTTCCAGCCTCGCCACAGAATTTCATGCGGGAATCCCGTTATATTCTTTTCGACAGGGTTTCACGGTTCTGTAAAGGGGCAGAAACGGTAAGTTAATAACAGTGTAAGTTTACATAACTACTAAAAGAATTATGAAAAGTTGACTGAATGTTTCACCCATAAAGTAATAAACCCGTAAATAACTCCGACTACCAAAATTATATTTTAAGTGAACAAACTTAAACACATATAGCACCTCAATGTCGAACCCGAAATATGGAGCATTAAATGGAGTAGATGATGATTTGGACGGCGTTGATGATTTCCTTGATGAACCAAACCCATTTGACGATACCCAAAATGGTACTAGTAATAGTAATGCTACAGTAGCTCCTGATTTGGATACCAAAAGTATGGCTACTGCTGTGTTGCCGGATTATTCAGAAATTTCAGGAATCCAACAAGAACCTGGAAATGAACCATATGGTAACGTTAATAACGGTAGTTCTGTTAACGTCAATCGTACCACAACTGAACGTGGAGAATTACCACCCGGACTCATAAATTATTACTCTAAATTTTTCCAATTATCTACAGAGACATTTAAAGGTCGTTTTTTAAGAAGTCTGAAAATTAACCAATTGATATTTGAATCTGAATCTTATAATCCTGAGTCTCGTGAACTGTTTGGTGCGATATGGATTACTTGTACAATTGTATTGGTGAAATTTATATTTCCTGGTTTAATTAATTTAATGCATTATGGTATAATAAAAGGGGAGAAAATAAGCGAATCTGTACCAACAAATGATCGTGATAAGATATATTGGAATTTAATTCATTCCATTTGGTTATTTGGTATATATTCATTTGTTGTACCATTTATTGTTTTACAAATTATCTTGAAGGATGATACGAACGGTGAAGAAAATGGATTGCCACAAAGTGAACCAACGGGTGACGCAGGTGGTAGACATATGACGATTAATGCGAATGCAAAAAATTTAATTGGTTTAATCACAGTTTATGGATATGGGAATAGTATCTGGTTATTTATCTTGCCTATTTTAGATATTACTAATAGTTTAGCCACAAGATTTAAGACAGCAATTGCTGTGGAATGGGCTATTATTGCTTTAGCTTATGTTAAGACAGCTCAATATATGAACATGCAGATTTGTAACCGTGGTAATGGTCATGTGAGGCTTCCTTTCACTATGATATTTGTGTTAGGTTTTCATATCATCTTTAGTGTGTTATTAATGTTTACATTATATTAATTAATTTATTTATTATAGTATTATTATTATTTATGTAATGAGATACAACTAAAAGATACTTAACAGCTAATTTAAAATAATAATGACAAAATTAGCAAATATGGTTAAAAAGGGTAATTGTCTTTATTATTGAATTCACTGGTTAGTTTCCTTTTATCTACGTATGAGTTATATATAGATATTTTGGGAGAGAAATTAATATCGTGTGAAGAATGATGGTTGTTGGAAGATGGATGATGATGTGAGATGATGTGAGATGATGTAGAATGAATGTGAGTAATGGTTAAATATATTTTTTTATGAAATATATCTAACCATGATGCAAAATATATAATGAAAAGAAAAGAAAAGAAAAAATGAGACTGTGATTGAGTTAGAAAATTTCTTGTTTTATTAATTAAAACCCTGAATTTTTATAATCATTCGTATTCATTTCATAAATTGATTTCCCACTAATACGTTTATTAATCCTTGAAAATATATTAATATCAGCTCTTGTAAAACCCTTCGAAAAAGTACAACAATTTAGAAATTCTTTAAAAGGATTTGGTGTACCAAACTCTGTAATAATTACAGGATATTTTTTCTTACAACAGGATAAGCATGGTTTGAAAAGAATCAATTTATCGATATGTTTAATTATTGATATCGAATTAATGAATTGTTTATTACCTGCATTCGGATTGTAATTCTCAAATGATTGTTTTAAGAAGGTATCTAACGTATCACTTTCAATATGGAATTGAGATTCCAATGTAATACGGTGTCGTATAACGTCGTCTCTAGTGAGTGCATAATGTAATAATTCTGTAGCAAATGTTAAGACGGATTCATCTTGAATTAGGACTTCAATATGAGCGTCACATTTAATTTTTTTAAGTCGACATTTATCACAACTTGGACCTACTCTTTGTCTCTTTGAAGTTTGCGAATTTGTTGTATTAGTTGATGATGATGATACAGAAGATGTTGGAGATGCTGTTGAAGGTATTTGATTTTTCCTTAAAGGCGTGACGCTTCTTGATGGTATACCACTTGCTGGAGTAATACTACGTGGAGTATCAATATTTGATTGGGGATTACTAGTAGTAGTAGTAGTAGTAGTAGTAGTAGTATTACCAATGTTTAATATTGGAGGTGGAGTATGTATGTTATGATGTAAGCCTATTAATAGACTAGCAGGCATTGTACTGCTAGTAGTACTAGTACTACTAGTACTACTAGGTGTTGTTGTAATAATATTATCATTATTATTTGAAGATAATTTTGGTCTCTTTGTAGCTAAAGATGCGAGACTCTCTAAACCATTAATCATAGTTGACTGATCCTCATTTTTAATACTACTATCCGATTGTCTTTTCTTATGAAGGAAAGGATCTATCTTAATAATGTTATTAGTAGTAGTAGTAGTATTAGTAATACCATTATCATTAGATAATAGTATGTTACTTTTAATATCATTATGATGATGATGATCAATAATATTATTTGTATTATTCATTATATTTCTTATATTCGGATTAATACTTGGTAATAATAATGGAGGTAGATCTTCATCTCTATTTGAGATGGTTATACTTGCAGTATTCATGTCCGATTTTCTATAACAATTTTCCTCTCTCTCTCTCTCTCTCTCTCTCTCACGCAAGCTCTCTTTCACTTCCTATTTATTTATTTTATTTTCACTCTTTTTCTTTTCTTTCACTGTGTATAGAATACACATGCACACAGCCATATATATATATATATATATTTTATATATAGATACTGAAAGAAGATAAATTATAATTATCTGTATCTTGTGAAAATTGTATATAAAAATTCAATCAATTGACAGATGGATACATCAAGAGGCAAGAATTGATGGGATGGGGAGGGCACTCACCGAAACGGGCAACATCGAGAGAGAGTATCGTCATAGACATCCTCATCCTCAACCTCATCCTCATCCTCAACCTCATCGTCGTCGTCGTCGTCGTCGTCGTCGTCGTCGTCTCATCTGAGAATAATCCTAATACGAAAGAAAAAATAATTGACGTCCTTCTCTATCTCTCTTTGTCGAAGATCATTCCATCTGTGTCTCATCGAAAAATATTCGGTAAAAAGAAAAGAAAAAAGAGTCACTACGGGGTTTCCACAGGCAAGATATCTAAATTTTATTGTCAAAACAAAGCAAAATTGAAAATTGAAAAATTTCGGAATTTTCTTCAAACTGAAAAAACTGAAAAATTTTCACACTGCGCGACTGCCATGCCTGAAGAGGAGGAGGGGACTTGGGCAACGGCAACAGTAACAGCGACATCCAGCACATCACATCGTCTAAGTTTTGTTATTCAGCCTGTTGTCAATGAGCAATAATTACTATTTTCATTATTATTTTCTGTTCTGACAGAACAGAAAATACTGGAAGTAGTTGTCGGAGCAATAAATGGCGTTGAAATATTATGGTTTGTTGCCGTTTTGAATGATATATTATTTTGTGTTATTACTAATAGAATTGGTTCAATCTAAATATCTCCGGGTTCACTCCATATATATATATATATATATAACTATGTAGTTATATTACTACATTTGTTGTTATTTTGCGATATAATCATAGATGAGGATTAGCTCGTTTATTGCATTACAAATATACCACTATCGTATTTTATTAGTTGAAGTGAGAATAGATCTGATATCTTATATACTGTCTCTCAATCTTTGAAATTTGTTTTGTAAATTAATTAAATTAGATATTGCTACTAGATTACTAATCTTCTCAAGTCTAATTATTAAATTATTCTTACTATAAACTGCGAAAGAAAAACAAATAAATAATTAAAGGCGGAGAGAAGGGACTTCCTTTTAATTATTTATTTGTTTTTCTTTTTGCGTGTTTTTGCGTGTTTTTCGTGTTTCTTGAGATCAAGAAGATTATTTAATATATTTTATAAACAAACAATAATATATATTTATATATATATTATTGTTAACAAATGGGTGGCAAAACGTAAACATTTATGGACAGACAGTCATTTTCGTTTCGAATTATTCATTGAACTTGAAACACTACCAGTATTAATAATAATAAGAATAATAATAAGAATAATGGCTAGAAGGAGATTACCTGATAGACCACCAAATGGGATTGGCATGGCTCAAAGGCCAAGATTGGTACCTCGTCCAATTAATGTGGAGTTATCCATGAATAAATTAAACAAACCATTCAAAGTGCCGTATCGTGTTAATAAAGTTAGTCATAACAATTCTAGTACTACTACTACTACTCTTAGTAGTAGTAGTAGTCAAAGAATATTAAGGAAACGATCTAACACAATAAATTATTCAGGGATGGATGTTGATAAAAATAATAATTTGATCAACAATGAAGAAAATAATTATTTGATCAATGATAAAGAAAATCCAAAAATTTTGGATAAGAAAAGATTAACTAATGCTTTAAGTTCTCAAAGACTTATGAAAGATCCTTCAAGGTTAGATAATATCGAAAGAACTTTAAAAAGATCATTTTCTGTACCAATTAGAGGTTATGTACAAAGACATAGTTTACCTTTAACTTTAGGAACTAAAAAAAAAATTATCACAGAACCAAGACCTTTACATGATCCATCAGATGAATGTGCAATTGTATTATACGATCCATCGGTAGATGGTCAGATGATTATTCATGATCCAAATTTAACTACAAATATATCGACTAATGAGAAATCTAAATCAAATGAAAATGAAAATGATAATAATAAAAAAAATTTAAAACGTGAAACTATTCATCCAAAACTAATGTCTAATGGTCTTAAAAATAAATCTTTATTAGAATTATTAGGTCCATCTGATTCATCTTTAGAATTAAGTAATAAAAAATTCGCTAATGTTCCTGTTGTAATGGATCCAAAGTTGACAAAAATTTTAAGACCTCATCAAGTTGAAGGTGTTAAATTCTTATATAGATGTGTCACGGGGCTTGCAATGAAAGATTATTTAGAGTCAGAAAAAATTACTAATGCTTTAGATTCACAACAGGATTCATCTAAGGATTTATCCTTAGATGAATTAATTAATAAAGACGATAAAGATTCAAAGGATTCAGAGGATTCAAAGACATCAAAGAAAAAGACTAAATCGAAGAAAAAAGATAAAAAAAAGAAAGAAGTAATACCAGTATTGCCTGCTGTTAATACAGGTGCATATGGTTGTATTATGGCTGATGAAATGGGTCTAGGTAAAACTTTACAATGTATTGCATTAATGTGGACATTATTAAGACAAGGACCTCAAGGGAAAAGATTAATTGATAAATGTATTATTGTATGTCCATCAAGTTTAGTCAATAATTGGGCTAATGAACTAATAAAATGGTTAGGTCCAGGTACTTTATCACCTCTAGCAGTTGATGGTAAAAAATCTTCTTTAGTTGGTGGTGCTAATGCAACAGTTGCAGATGCTGTTCATGCTTGGGCACAAGCAAAAGGAAGAAATATTGTGAAACCAGTATTAATTATCTCTTATGAAACTTTAAGAAGAAATGTAGATCAATTGAAAGATTGTAATGTTGGTCTAATGTTAGCTGATGAAGGTCATAGATTGAAAAATGGCGAATCATTGACTTTTACAGCATTGAATAGTATTCATTGTCCCAGAAGAATTATTCTTTCAGGTACACCAATTCAAAATGATTTATCAGAATATTTCGCTTTATTAAATTTCTCTAATCCAGGTCTCTTAGGGACAAGAACAGAATTTAGAAAAAATTTCGAAATTCCTATATTAAGAGGTCGTGACGCAGGTGCAACAGATAAAGAAATGGATAAAGGTGAAAGACAATTACAAACTTTATCGAATATTGTTTCGAAGTTTATTATTAGACGTACTAATGATATTTTATCAAAATATTTACCTTGTAAATATGAACATGTCATTTTTGTTAATTTAAAACCATTCCAAAATAATCTTTATAAAAAATTATTAAGCTCTAAACATTTAGTTAAAGGTGAAGGTGGAACAAACCCGTTGATGGCAATTAATGTTTTGAAAAAATTATGTAATCATCCAAATCTATTGGATTTTGAGAAAGAATTTGCCGATATTGATGATGAAGATCTTCATATTCCTAATGATTATGAACCACCTAGTTCAAAAAGTAGAAATGTTCAGACTCAATATTCAGGGAAATTTTCCATTCTAGAAAGATTCTTACACAAGATCCACACCGAATCTGACGATAAGATTGTTTTGATTTCAAATTATACTCAGACTTTAGATTTAATTGAAAGGATGTGTAGATATAATCATTATGGGTCAGTCAGATTGGATGGTACTATGACAATCAACAAGAGACAAAAACTGGTTGACAGATTTAATAATCCTGAAAACGAAGAATTTATTTTCTTGTTAAGTTCCAAAGCAGGTGGGTGTGGTATTAATTTAATTGGTGCCAATAGACTGATTTTAATGGATCCTGATTGGAATCCTGCTGCTGATCAACAAGCATTAGCAAGAGTCTGGAGAGATGGGCAAAAGAAGGATTGTTTTATTTACAGATTTATCACTACAGGTACAATTGAGGAAAAAATCTTTCAAAGACAATCCATGAAGATGAGTCTAAGTTCTTGTGTTGTCGATGCCAAGGAGGATGTCGAAAGATTATTTACTGCAAATAGTTTAAAAAAATTATTCCAATTTAATGAAAAGACAATATGTGACACTCATGAGACTTACCACTGTAAGAGATGTAACGCAGAAGGTAAACAAATTGCAAGAGCCTCTACAATGTTATATGGTGATGCAACATCATGGAATCATATCAATCATAAGGGGCTGGAGAAGACCAATGATCATTTGTTGCGTAACGAATACAAACATAACGATATCAGTTTTGCATTCCAGTATATTTCACATTAAGTTGCTGTAGTAAGTAACTGTGTCTTCTTCTGTATTTTCGTACGTGTAAATAACTCAGATATATATAACTTTAATAGCCTAGCAGTACTTGTTTAAAAGATGTAATTGTCACACTTTACTATATATTGAACTATCTCTTGGTCTCTTCCTTTTGGACATTTTCTGTGTTATTTTCTTAGGTAGGGCGCTTGTTGTTGACTCCATGTAAAGGGTTCTGAAATACTATTTGAAGAAAAATAACTACACACTTACAATATAAAAATATCTTGCTCAATTAAAGATAGAAACACTTGGTAACTGCATTTAAACATAAAAACTAAAAAAACAAATACATCAATAAAATAAGACCACTATGGATGAGTTATTGGCTAGAGCTGGATCTCAGGCTGTCACGTTTGCTGTCAAATCAGGGGTGTCGTTGGCCTCCTCATATGCTATTAAAACCATAAGTAACTTTCTAATTCAAATACCTAGTGCTGAATCTCAGAATTTTCTAGAGTTGAAAATAGAATTAGAAAATAGAATAGATATAGTTTCTTCTGCAATTGATTTAATAAAATTGGTGGCGGCACGCGGTAATACCAACCTGCAAAGTACGCTAAAGATTACTGAAAACCTGAAACAAGAGATTAATCAGTTTGATAGTAACATTCAGAAACTATTGCATGCTATTGAAGATTCAAAACTTCAAAAATCTAAAAACGAAGCTATCCATGAGGCAGAACGTTACATAAAAGATCTTCTAAGACGAATCCAGGAAATAACGCCATATATCAACCTGGCATTAACTACCTCAGGTGCGAATCTAAGTTCAGCATTGCCTAAAACTATATCTCCAGGATTGTTATTGAAAGCTTCAAATTTTATCTGCCTTAATAATGACAAATTCTCAGGGAATCCCAAATCTAGTCACCAAGTCGGACCAACTTTTGAGATTACATTATTTTCAATCTTCTACAATATCAATTCAAAAGATCATATTAATTGGAAAGAAGACATGAAAAGAGCTTTTGTGAAAATATACAGGGTTCCAAGTGAAGAAGGAGATGATTCTTTCAAATATAATTTATCGATAAAGCAGAGTTTCAATGATGAAAGGTACCACAATGTAGAAGATGGGGAAGAAGTTCCTAGAAATATTTCTCTTGAAACCCAAAAGATTGAAAAGATATTCTTTAGTGTTTCTGGAAAATTATTAAAACTGGAAGAGCATGATTCAGCTGTACTTATTTTGAAAGTAGACGATAAAAAGGAAGATGAATCAGGTAGAAAAACAGAAAGCACCATTAGTTGGTATGCACTCGGAGGTTATGAACCTGGTGTTGACAATAGCAATAATTCTGAAGAAGAGGAGATAGAGGATGGTATACAAGAAACCCAAAACACTGATACAGTTGACTATTCAAAATCTATTGGCCTAATGGAGTATATTATAAGGCTGACATCTCTGCAACAAAACGATCAAAATAACATTCTTTCAATTAATGATGAGCGCTTAGCACTATATCTCCATGATGAAAATCCAAATTCAATCAAAAAGGGAGTGTTAGATATTAACGAGGTTACCAAGAATTTAAAGAAAGTAAGTTTACAGGGCAATATTTAGAGATAGATACTTCTAAATACAAATTAAAAGAATAACAGGACATTAATTTATATTTTGTTATTTTTTTTGAAATTTGGAGATGTTATTCTTATTTATCCTTAGAGAACTAATACCAAATGAATAGAAAATATTAGTTTACTAAAATGTTTTCAATAGAATAGATGACAATGTCATTCACTGCTCTCTTTATGTTCATTTTATCGTATAGATATCATATAAATTTACATAACAGGGAAATTTTTTTAACAAAATACCATTATCCAAAAGTCGGTTGTTGTATCATCCATCTACTTCATGTGTTGATCACTTCCCACCAATATGATGAGATTTAGCATGTTCATCAATTTCTAATTCTGTATTCTTGAGATTTCACTCCAAACCTAAATTCTGATCAGATGCATTAAAATTAGAAAAATCTCCTAAGTTTGAATTATATAGTGACCAATTTCCATCATCATTTAGGTCCCCAGTTAAATCATATAACGACGAATTATTATTATGATTCAAGTCAACGATAGGAACATACATGCTGGTTAAGTCGTCCTGCTTATTATCCTGGGGTGAGAAATCTGATGCCATTGTCGGCGATGTTAAATTTTGTGATTCTTCATTTATACTTTCTATAGAGCTAAATATATTTGTTAGCGGATTTAATAGGGTATTGATATCCTTATCCTCAAGACTGGTGGGTGTAATGACAGAGAAGCTTGGTGAGTTTTCTACGGCGTTCGGTGCTTTATTTTGACCTCTCTTTCGCCTCGTGTGGCATTTACAGGGGTTGCCATGCGTGCAGCCACATGTTGACGTTGCCTTCTTGCTATGACATTTGCATGACCCTGATGGATTTACATTCCTCACCATACGGAGTTCTTTACAATGAAAACATGCAGTAGATGGTCTACCTTTTCTTTTGATCTGGACTAAAGGTCTGTCGGCGTGATTACAGCTGGCAACTTTATGTCCCTTGATGCAGGGCTCACATGCATATTTAATATTGTTTTTAATAATCATCGTTCTTGAACTAATATAACATTATTATATTTTATTGAAAAAAACCTTGCGAATAAAATACTAAGGTTTAACTAAAGGGGAAACCATTTATATTCTTTTGTCTATTGTACAGAGTTATGTGTGTCTAGTTATATACTCCGGCCGTGTAATATTGGGCAATGTCATGTCTTGTCAGCGAAAAGACCTTTAATATAGGTGAGATTCGTCATTAAGTGCTAAAGAAAAAAAAAGAATAAAAATGCGCAAGCCCGGAATCGAACCGGGGGCCCAACGATGGCAACGTTGGATTTTACCACTAAACCACTTGCGCTTGTAAATCAATGTTTTATTGTCTTGGGATCTCGGATGGTTGAAGACAAAAATATAACAGACGGTTATATTTAATTATTATTACTATGTTGTTAATGTTATAATATAGAAAGTAGCAATACTTAGTTTGTTAAACAGAGTTGATGTTATGAAACTGGTCATCTTTTGTGCATAGTAACGTTGGACAATTGTCAGAAATTAAGAGTAATATGTTGTGGGAATATTAAGTAGCGATACTTATTATGGTAACAATTCATGAACAGATAGAACATACAAGTATGTTCTATAGCAACTGTTCCAAAAGGATCACGTGGTCACTAATTATCACGTGACATGTATATTATAATATCGGAAAAACTATCGGAAGATATTTTTCCGATAACGTACGATGAGCTTCAAGAAAACTTTCCTGCGATGAGATGCCCATTGTACATTACTTCATTTATTAAAGAGATACTATCTCCTCGAGATATATCTGGGTATCTATCTATATATTTATAGGATTAGCTTGTATACTACTTTATGTAATAGATAAACGAATAGAAATTATACAAGCAATCTTTATAGAAATGACAATCGTTCCCAATTCTAATTCTATTAGGATCTACTCTCTTGCCAATCTACGTCAACATAATATGCACAACACTTAATTTCAATAGGTAAAGAAATACCTTTATGACAGAGAATATCTGGAACCAAGATATCTAAAACTTCCTAATAAGAACTAAACATTTATTAAGTAATAGTCGTTTAGGTCATAATCGTTTAGGTCATAATCGTTTAGTAATAAGTTCATTACTTAACAATCGTTTAACCAATGATCGTTTAGGTAATCAGTTTACTAATTAACAATCGTTTAGATATCAATCGTTTAGGTAGCAAGAAGAAATGATATATCGGTAAAATTAAATAATATATAAAGACAAAGAATTCTGAACTTACATTGGAAGTTAGATTCTATTCGTTCTATAAATTATATATAATATAAAGAGACCGATCGATTATCGTATTAAAAAATGTCCGAATTAAATAAAGTAAAGCTTGAAGAGACTAATATGTTAAACAGAGTTGCTGTTGTTAAACTGCTCATCTTTTGTGCATAGTAACGTTGGATAATGTAGCATCAATAACCCAGTGTAGGGGAAACAGATACTACATTATGCAGTATATATCATGTGTTATTATATATACGACAGTGCAGTACACTCTAAAATTCTACTTATATTAGCTACCTTCTCCTTCAGATAGGTTAAGCTAATGTTAGCCTTTTTAGAGCTGCCGCTACATTTCAACATGTAGGGTATCATAAAGTTGAGATATCATTAACAATTAATAAATAGGATATGTATGAGCAACAAGGGCAAATATAACAGTGGGTAGATCCATTTTGGCTCTCTAATAACCAAGGTTTGTTTGTTGACTTCGAAATAAATTCGCTACGTCAATATACACTTTTTTTGTTTTTAGATGGTGTCGTAATAACTACTATATAATAAACATCACTATTGTTCTCTGTGGTTGACAAAATGCAGAAACAACCCAATAGAAAAAGAGAGTAACACCAATTTTTGTTCATAACTTCAATAATATTCAACGTTCTAAACACTCTCTAGGTATTCTACGCAAATAAGATACAATGAGTATCAGCTATACATAGGAAAGAAGGATTTTTGAATTAATGATATAATAGAAGAAACGATTAGACCTGGCACATATCGTTAATTAGTTCAACTTTACAATGATGCTATCTTGATAATACCTTGAACGAAGGTACCAGATTATGTGCGTATAGAAGTAAATGAGTACTGGATGGACACACTCCTTGTATAGTATATGGACCCAGATGATTATTGAACAGATAGCCGTCATAGTTTCAAGGTAGGTCATTATCCTACGAACATCACAAAAATAAGGTAATTATTAATCTTTATAAACCACAATATCAATAAATTAGAACTGGAATTATCTCATCAGTGTTATCCATCCATTAAAGATGCTTTTTTTATTAAGTTCAAATTGTAGGATAATTGCAAAAGGAATTTCCATTGAAACTGAAAACCTTACTGAACATTGAAAAGTGCTGACCTTTATAAAGCACTATGTTCTATCAGGAAACCTTTCATAAGCGCTAATGGATTATTAAATGAAGAAATAATTGAGAACAACAAGGGAGCGCATTGTGCATTGTAATTTCCGTCTTCTGAAAAATTCAAACGCAACATTTAGATGCTGTCAATTGCCACTGAAAAATTATAACACACTTTTCTACAACTGTCTCAATAACTTGAGAGCTTATCACCCTGAAACCAATTCCAAAGCTAGTATTAAACGATGAAACAAAGAATTAGTGGTCTGGATTTGAAGCTTTTGGCTAAAGAATTAAAAGAATCTTTGGTATCTTACAGATTGACAAATATCTATAATGTGGCCGATTCAAGTAAACAATTCTTGCTGAAATTTGGTAAACCTGACTCCAAATTGAATGTCGTTGTAGACAGTGGTTCTAAGATTCATACCACCACATTCACTAGGCACACCCCAGAAGCTCCCTCTGGCTTTGTTTCCAAATTAAGAAAACATTTAAAAAGTAAGCGTTTGACTGCATTAAGACAGATTCCAAATGACAGAATCCTGGTATTCCAATTTGCAGATGGGCTTTATTATTTAGTTCTAGAGTTTTTTAGTGCCGGTAATGTTATGTTACTTGATGAGAACCAAAATATATTGAGTCTACAAAGAATTGTCTCCGAGCATGAGAATAAAGTCGGAGAGAAGTACGAAATGTTTGATAGTTCGTTATTCCATTCCGAAACAACTGAAGATATAGAAACTGTTCAGTTCTCAACTGAATTAGTATCATCATGGTTGAAAGAAATAGAAGAAGAACAGAATATAACGTCTAGTATTACAACTGTTACTTCTGAGAAAAAGAAAAAAAAGAAAGTTTCGATTCATAAATTATTATTAAGGAAGCAACCCCAATTGTCGTCCGACTTACTTTCGAATAATTTGAAAAAGACTGGGATTGAGCCATCTACTCGGTGTCTTGAGTTTTTAGGTAAAGAACAAGAGATTTCTACACTTCTGACCGAAACGCAAGATGAGTATATCCAATTAATAAAAGAAAAAGAAAGATGTGGATATATTGTTGCTCAAAAGAACAAGAATTTTGATTCTGAGAAACACGACCAAGAGCTTGAATTTATATACGAAAACTTCCATCCATTCAAACCCTTTATAGAGGAAAAAGAATTGGACAAATTTCGTGTTATCGAAATAGCAGGTGAATATAATAGAACTGTAGACACCTTTTTTTCTACTATCGAGTCAAATAAATTGGCTTTGAGGATCCAGAGTCAAGAGGCCCAAGCACAAAAGAGAATCGATGATGCACGGTCAGCAAACGAAATGAAAATTAAGGCATTAACTGATATCCAGTCATCCAATGAACACAAGGCCGAACTTATCATCAACAATGCAGATTTGGTAGAACAAGCAAAGGCAGCTGTACAAAATTTAATTGATCAACAGACAGATTGGAGCACAATTGAAAAGTTGATTCAAAGTGAACAGAAGAAAGGAAATAAGATTGCAAAAATGATAGAAGTTCCATTAATGCTTAAAAAGAATAAAATCAATGTCAGACTTCCCTTAGAAAATACATTAGATGAATCAAGTGTAGCTATATACGACAGGGAATTATCTGATTCTAGTGACAGTAGTGACAGTAGTGAATCATCCGACTCATCCGACTCATCCGATTCCGATTCCGACTCTGATTCTAGTTCCCATAGGAATACTAAGAAATCAAAAATCAGACGTAAAATCAAAAGTACTACAGCCCAAACTGCGACCGTTACTATTGATTTAGGACTGTCCGCATATGCCAACGCTTCTCAATACTTTACTGTCAAAAAGACAGGTGCTGAGAAACAAAAAAAGGTTGAGAAGAATCTCGAGAAGGCTATGAAGAACATTGAAGTCAAAATTGACCAACAATTGAAGAAAAAGATGAAGGAAACACATAAAGTGTTAAAAAAAATTAGAACACCATACTTTTTTGAGAAGTATAACTGGTTTATTTCAAGTGAGGGATTCCTTGTATTGCATGGGAAAAGTCCACTTGAAACTGATCAGATATACAGTAGGTTTATTGAGGATAAAGATGTTTTTATGTCAAATAATTTCAATACTCATGTCTGGATTAAAAATCCTGATAAAACTGAAATACCACCCAACACGTTAATGCAGGCAGGAGTATTCTGCATGTCGACTAGTGCAGCTTGGTCTAAAAAGGTGTCTTCCTCTGCTTGGTGGTGCTACGCTGAAAATGTGTCCAAATTCGATGATCATGATGGCGTTCTTCCTAGTGGTGTATATAGAATTAAAAGGGAGTTAGAGAAAAATGAACTATCTCCCTCTCAATTAATTATGGGTATAGCATTCCTGTGGAAAATAAGAAGCGACGAATCAGTTCCTGATGCGGACGATGGTGTAACTTCTGTTCCTGGGTTAGACGAAACCGTAAACCCAACTAAGAAAACTGATCTTGATAATGAAATCCCAAGTAAGATCAAAGAGGAAAACATACTGTCTTTGACAGAAATGGATGTTGAGAATGCGAATGACTTCTCAAATTTAACACCAAACGAAAGTGAGTTTGCCTTACCTAAGGAGGGTGAGCTGACCAGTATTCCTAGAGAAGAAAATGACACGAAAACTATTGCCACTACTACTATTTCGAAAATGTCCAAAGGCGTTCGTGGTAAGAAAGGTAAATTAAAGAAGATGCAACGTAAGTATGCCGATCAAGATGATGAAGAACGTTTAATGAGATTAGATGTCCTTGGAACACTAAAAGGTATCGAGAGACAGGAAGAGAAGGAGCGGACTGAAACGTTAAAGCAAGAAGAAAGGGAGTATAAGAAGGCACAACGTGAGAAGCAGATAGAGAAACAAGTATTACAGTTTTCGTCCAACGAAAAAGTACATGCTAACTACCATAATTTCAAAGATCAACTGAAACCCTCATTGACGTACGGTGATGATGTGGTCGATGTTATACCAGTATTCGCACCCTGGTCTGCTCTCCTGAAATATAAATACAAAGTTAAAATTCAACCTGGGAGTGCAAAGAAGACAAAATCTATGACAGAAGTGTTGCGTTATTTCATGGGCCGAAATATTGACAATAAGTCAGAAGATAAGGAAACGGATTGGCCAATTGAACATAAATTAATAAAGAGTATTAACGAGAGCGATTTAATTCCACTTCTCTGCGTTGATAAACTTAACTTATCTCTTCCTAACAGTAACAAAACTAAAACTAACTCCAAGGGAGCTCCAAAAAAGCAAAAATCAGGGAAGAAATCGAAAAAGAGAATGTGAGTTCAGATAACATATCTCCTCAGTGTCAATGATGTATCTTTATAATCTGAATTATGCTATTAGTAAATAGAATATTAGTTGCACATTTTTGAGATTCACTAGAACTCAATTATTATATAAAACATACGTGGTTTCTTTTCTAATAATTAGCTGTCTATATACCTGTTTCGGAAATAAGCTGAACCGATAAATATAACATATCCCATGGATGGAACATTTCTGTTATTTTGTGGCAGTGGTTTATTTGAAGAATCACCAAATATTGGCTCGAGTATCGAACCCCTCAATAAGACAAATCATATTGCTAGATTTTATCTTACTGTAGGTAATATAATATTTGAAAGTTCTCAGTGTAGAAGCACTGTAACAAAATATAATTTGAGAGCCATTCAAGATCCTTTTTTTGCTCTCTATGTTAATACTAAGCTGTCTGTCTTTCTTCGTGTAACTTAGCAGCAATACTTAAGGTTACTTTATTTTCTTACATACGCGAGTATCAAGATGTGGTGCCCCTAAGTTGTTGATATTATTATCTTACTATACCATATACCTTGAAAAACACAAAAAACAAACCTCTCTACTTATATAAAGTCTTATGTAAACAGGAATCAACAATCGAGGAAACAGAATTGTCTTCAATAGACAAACGGAAGCCCTCATCAGGATGGCAGTTAATTATCAACTCAGTTAAACAGATTTATTAGTGCCTAATGGCATCTTTCGAATGAAGGATCATATGGTACAGACAACATTAACAACATAAACTCAAGTAAACAAAAAAATCGTACTCCGTTGTGTTATAAGTCTTGTGTAAGTGTATGAATTATGCAGTATATATTAAAGTTTATTGCTATTAGTAGTGATCCTATTTACGGAGTGGAAGGATGGCGTGTAGTGCTTTGCTTAAGCTAACGAAAGTATTCTCATAAAAATATAGATAATTATAAAACCAGATATGCATAATAGTCATGTGATGAGAATTAAAAATATGTTTATATATTTTTATATATAAATTATTAGTTTGTGTACGGATACCGAACATAAAAAGATAAGATATATTTCGAAGTAAATTTTATGGTTTTGTTTTTATGTGATTTTTTTTGTTTTTTTCTTAGTCACAACGAGTTCGATGTCACTCTGCTTCCAAATAAAATTTGTTTTATTAAAATGTTTCTTCGCTTAATTTTGAGTTTTCAGTAGCAAAATTACTTGCCGATCAAAGATGGAAAGCAATCATCAAAACTCAAGTAGTGGAGATCCTAAGGAGCTATTTATTCACTTTTTGTCAAGTTTAGTGTGCTCAACTAGTTACATAGTTATGGAGGTACTGGAGGGGAGGTTCATTCTATTCATAAAGCAGAAGAGAAACAGGAAAATTCTTGGAATTTGGTGCCCCTGTAGTAAAATAGTTTGATGAACAATTCCAACATGATCGCAGTCTTGTCAACATGATGTCTACTATCTGTGAGTATCCAAAATTTTGTAATATTGATTTAATATCATGTCAAATAATATTGGATACTGTTGCATTATTAACAAGGTGAGTCTACGTGTAGAATTGGAATTATATAACGCACTTTACCTGTTTACTTTCAATTGTCATTAAAATTCACTTCGAATAATATTTTGTAGGAAAGGTGTATTGTTTATATATTACTATTCAGCATCAATATGAGAAAATATTCTTTAATGTTTAATTAGGAAATATAATTAATTTAAGGAAATTATTTTCTGTAAAGTATTTACAGAAAACACATATTGGCATGCACGATATGCTATCTACTTCGAAATAACCTGGTTATCCTAAGATGAATACCAAGATTGGAGATATGGGGCTTCTTTTAGCTTATTAGGTTGAAAATAGTTCTTTGGTTAAATAACGTATTTACTGTGTCAATCATAATTCCACTTTACCTCATATGTTATATTACAGTTATGTAATACCGTCATTTCGATATTAAGATTTTTTGAAGCGAAATATATTTTTAAGGCAATCAGTAAAATATAAGTTTTACCTTATTATTTACTGTTATAATTAAAACAAGTCGTACATTTAGAAGTATAGAGAGATATCACAAGATCAAAACTACAATGCAAGGATTAATCCATCAAATATATAATCTTTTAGACAGCCATGTTGATGAGAATTACAGAGTATCCGTTGTAATAGTTGGACCGCCTGGATCTGGAAAGTCAACGATTGCAGAAGAAGTTTGTAAGAGGTTAAATGATGAGTACCACAATAATGTCAAACAATCAGGTGATAACCTTACTTTAGTAGATGGACCAATGTGTATCGATTTAACAGGGTCAATTCAGCCCATAACACCTTCCTTACAAAAAGAAATAGAAAACAATAATGGAATTGTTCCGTCTTTGGTCGAAAGCACAGACTTCAACCCAGTTAAATGCATTGATAGTAACAATGCGCAAGCTACAGTAACAATTATTGGAAGAGGAGGAATTCCAAATTCAATTTATATCGAAAAAGCAACAGAAAAGGACACTGATAAGATGATATTAGCTTCCCAAATCGATATTGCTCAGATTGTGCCCATGGATGGTTTCCATTTGTCTAGGGCCTGCCTCGATAAATTCAAAGATCCAGAACAGGCTCATCTTAGAAGAGGTTCACCCGCAACTTTCGATAGTAACAATTTTGCTGAACTCTGTAGGATCTTAGCCAAAACTGCAGCTATTACACCAAAGAAAGTTCACACTGACAATTTATGGGGGAAAATTGCAACAACGTTCTATAAAGATATGCCTGATATTTATGTTCCAAGTTTTGATCACGCTAAGAAGGATCCCACAATAAAGGGCATTCTGATTTCGAAATTTACTAGAGTTTTGATATTCGAAGGGTTGTATTTATTATACGATAAAGAAAACTGGAAAACTGTATATTCCACTTTAACCGACACTGGCGCTGCTATTTTTCTAAATATCAGTGTTCCTGAAACAGTATTGGAAGATAGGGTAGCACACAGACACGTTAAGAGTGGATTGGTAGATAACTTGGATGCTGGGATATTGAAGTTTCGAAAGAATGATTTATTAAACGCCAAGGATATCGCCTGCAATACTATTTCTTCTGATCGAATTCAAACTATTGAAAACATATAAAAAAATAAAATAAATTTGCATAGCGAATAATTTCGTTGTAGTTTGGTGATGTGAGGATACATAACCTATAGACATAATTCGTATTGATATATATATACATATATTATTTACCGGAAAAGAGAGTCATAGAATTTCATTTATTTGTTGTGAGGGAACCCTTAAAGTCTGGGTAAAGCGAAATAAATATATACTTAGAGTGTGTAGAACGCGCCGAGCATTTAGATAATTGTAGTGGATAAAATAATATATTGTGAATGTGTTATGATATCAGGTTCGTATGGAAAGGAGGGAGACATATACAGCAATTGGTCTTTATAAGTAAAAGTTCAGGAATTTTTGTTGTGAGTAGAAATATTCCTTTCGTTATTACTCAATAGTGCAGATGAGTTTCAGTAACAATTATACCAGTAATAATGCAGTACAGCAGCAACAGCAACAGCAACAGCAACAGCAACAGCAACAGCAACAGCAACAGCAACAGCAACAGCAACAGCAACAACAACAACAACAACAGCAACAACAACAACAACAACAACAACAACAACAACACCTTTTTATGAACCCGCAAACTGAAAACCTTCAACAGCTATATACGTTGGTTCAGGAGCTTGTAGAACAAATTAATGAGAATAAAAAACAAAAGTCACAGATTTTACACAAAATCGATACATTATCGAATCATATAAATAGGGAACCAGAAAAAATTAAGGAGAACTATAAAAAAGATATCCTTGAATTTAATAACTTCCTGGATAGGAAAATTGGTTCTTACTCCTCTAAAAGTTACGGTATTGGAGGAATGAATAAGGCTAACCATAATGACGAATCGCCTAGAGAAAGCGTAGAAATTCTGAAGATGCAAAATCTGAAATTAAAAGAATTACTTGAGAGTGAACAACAAGAAACCTTACGTAATTTTGAGATTCTTGGACTTCACGAAGAGGGTTTTCATAAAATAATTGAAGCACTACGTTCTGACATAGTAAGTTACAGAAAAGTTGTATCAGATATTGTTTCTAACAAGTTCCAAAATGAAGTTATTCCAAAAGAAAATTTGGAATTCGAGGTATATATGGATAATATTGACGATTTCCAAAAATTGATGAAAATATCAGAAGTATACAGAACGGTATTAAAGTTTTTGAATTCGAATATATAAAATATTGTTAATCCTTTAGGTACAAACACACTTGGTTAGTTATAAATGATAAGTGGTTACTTCAGCCGTAAAAGAATGCCACTAGGTATTTTTACAGATGTTTGTCCCAGCCTGGAGTCATAACACCCCTTGGTTATTGATTCTATTTAATACGAATGTTTGAGAGTAAACCAATTTTCTTTCCACTGTTTCTCAACTTAGCTAGAGGGATACTGATTGCAGATAGTAATTGGCCCTTCGTCGATACTACGTATTGTAATGGACTCTTTCTATATGTGATTCAAGTAAATATACAGGAACATCATGGATAGCACTTACACTCTCCACAATGACAAGGCAGGATCTAAATATTCTTAAATAGATAGTAAATAAATGAATTTTAATTCAGTTACTTAAACCCAACCGTTCAAACTACTTTCCTTAATCATGTAGTTGGTAAGTAATTTTTTTAACTGTTCATAGTATTAAGGAGTGCTATTTGTCTCAGATGTTCCTCTTTTATGCCTAATAATACCAGTTGCACCAATTCCTAAAAATGCGATCTACATCCAGGTACTTCTTTACCTTTCAAATTATGCACTTTTGATGAGTACATATTATAGCACAACATATATTTGTCAGAAATATATTATAAGAGGGATAATGACCAAGGTTATGATCTGATGCTAGATTCATCCCGCAATAGTCTATTGATAGCTTCATCCCGCAACAACTTAATAATAGATTACTTGCGCCACTGTCGAGTAAGTTTATAATCACGACAATGATAATTCAACATATATAAATGGAATAATATTTCATTTATGAATATAATTGATTCCATAATTTACTTTATATATTTTTATATAAGATATAAAAACTCAGACGACTATAAGTTGATTTTACAATATAATAACATTTGTTCAGTTAAATAGAATGTTAAACAGAGTTGCTGTTGTTAAACTGGTCATCTTTTGCGCATAGTAATGTTGGACAATATAGCTCCAATAAATCCAATTTAGGGGAAACAGATACTACATTATGCAGTATATATCATGTATTATTATATATATGGTAGTGCAGTACACTCTAAAATTCTACTTATATTAGCTACCTTCTCCTTCAGATAGGTTAATCTAATGTTAGCCTTTTTAGTGCTGCCGCTACATTTCAACATAGAAGATGTCTAATATTCAATTTTCCCATCAATGAACGAAACCAGATTTAACTTTACTATTTAAGCTTCAGCTCAGTTACCCATTTACTCCTCTATAATCAAAAATAGAGGACATAAGAGAGAATAAAATGTTGTGGGAATATTAAGTAGCGATACTTATTATGGTAACAATTCATGAACAGATAGAACATACAAGTATGTTCTATAGCAACTGTTCTAAAAGGATCACGTGGTCACTAATTATCACGTGACATGTATATTATAATATCGGAAAAACTATTAGAAGATATTTTTCCGATAACGCGCGATGCGCTTCAAGAAAACTTTTCCTGCGATGAGATGCCCATTGTACATTACTTCATTTATTAAAGAGATATTATCTCCTCGAGATATATCTGGGTATCTATCTATATATTTATAGGATTAGCTTGTATACTACTTTATGTAATCGATTAACGAATAGAAATTATACAAGCAATCTTTATAGAAATGACAATCGTTCCCAATCCTAATTCTATTAGGATCTACTCTCTTGCCAATCTACGTCAACATAAAAATATAAAACTAGGAAAAACAAAGGTTACCCGGTCATTATTTTGACTTGATTAACTTCTTGAAGAACATATTTTTATTGTATGACTTCGTGGCCAAGCTGGTTAAGGCGTGCGACTGTTAATCGCAAGATCGTGAGTTCAATCCTCACCGAGGTCGTTTTTTTAAATGTTTAACTATTTAAGAGTCGTTATCGACCTATGTAGTAAGGTAATTCTTTTTGACCAACTCATTAAATAGTTATATACTATCAATATATTATGTGAACCATTAGCTAACATTTTGGAAAATGAATATATATCAATTTTTTTCCTTTAAACATTGATGTATTCTATTTTTTTTAATAAGAGATAATTATATGAAGATCTGATGTAGAGTTCCGCATATATCACTAAAACTGTATTCTTGGTATTTTGTATTACTATTCTTCGTTAATGACCTGAATGTGTACTATTAATTTTATAAAGGGCTCAAGCGGCATAGAGACATTAAAACAAACGACTACTATCTTTAAAATAGGTTCAGTACTTAGCCGCCGAACTTTTTAGACGACCAAAGATCACTTTCCAAATAAAAGCAACATACCACAACAAATGAAAGAACATAACTTTTCAAGTTTTATAAACCAAAACTTGTTTGAAGAAAGGCCACATAACACAGTTATTAAGAGTACTTCAAGAAATAAGAGATTGTTTGTGAAGAACGACCATGTGAAGAGCACAGAAAAATCTGAAAACAACGTTACTAATACCACATGTGGTTCACAGTTGCGCCTTAGTTCTTACAGAGATATTTTCCAAACTACTGTTACAAGAGGTACAAGTAAAAGAACAAAGATTCGTACTGTACCAACCCTTACGGAGGTACTGGATAACTCTCCAGATAGGATAATATGTTCAATATTCGAAAATAGAAATAGTTCCGAAACAAAAGTTGGAATATGTGCCATAAATTTAAACCTTGGAACACTGACTTTTTCGGAATTTATTGATTCCCAAATATTTATCAGAGTCATTCATAAATTACAAATTTATAATCCAACTGAAATACTGGTACCAACAACATCAGTAGTTCCTACAAATTCGAAATTGGTATCTGTAATTAAGTATAATGTTCCTGAGGTTACAAAAATTTCAAATATTCCACATAAGTCTTTCGACGATCATGAAGGGCTACAAATTATCAATAAATTCCAGATTGACAACAAAAAAGGGAATTTTGTAGAGAAGACGCATGGGCTACGTGCAATTGCGGGTGTGTTCGACTTCATAAATAGTCGTAATACAAAAGGTAGTCTGTCATACAAGTTCAAAAATTTGAGGATTATTTTCGAGACTCCAGATGATACAATGTTAATAGACCCATTAACAATAAAATGTTTAGAGTTGGTAGAAAATAATATAGAGAAAGATAGGTTGTCTTTACTCAAATTCTTGGACTCTACATCAACGAGTATGGGTAGACGATTGCTCAGAAATAACATTTTGCAACCATTGACGAATAAACAGGGTATAGCACTTAGAATAGAAGCAGTTAAAGAATTACTAGAAAATGATGGACTTCTAGATAACGTTTGTTCAAATCTTAAACATTCTCACGATATGGATAAATTATTTTCAAGACTTTTGTATGTTGACAACTTCACTATTCAAGCGGAACAAAAAATAAATTATGTTTTGTTGTTCAAAAATACCATTCATCTAATTCAAGTAATTAATGAAATATTGGATGAAGTTGATATAAAAAGCCCTCTATTGAAGGAAGTTAAAAGAATCCTCAATTCTGCAACAATCACGACTGCCAAAATAGAAATCGATAGTGTGATTAGCGAAGATTGTGGATGGGCCTCCTCTAATATAAACTTACAAAATCAAAAGATCTATGCTGTCAAAAATGGGTCTAATGGGTTATTAGAAGCAGCCAGAGGTATTTATAAGAATATCATCGACCAAATTTCAGAAGAGGTCGAGCAACTGTCTGATGAGTTGGGTATAACGTTAGATCACACATTAGATTCATCCAGAGGGTTTGTTATCAGAATATCTAGGAATGACTGGCCTGATATGAATACCCTCCCCAATGAATTTATAAATAAAGTGGTGAAAGGTAAATGGATTGAGTGCCATACTTTGAAATTGATCAAGTTTAATACAAGATTAAAGGATATAATAACTGAAATATGCCTTCTCAGTGAAAAAACCGTTCATTCACTTCTTAATGAGCTATCAAAACATATTGCCACCTTTTTTATGGTATCAGAAGCCATCTCATTACTAGATTTAATCTGCTCTTACAGTATCAACACTTCAAAGTATCAATATACCTTTCCGGAGTTTGGTTACAATATTCAAGTGGAACAAGCAAGACACCCTGTACTTGATACTACACTTACTGATTTTGTCCCAAACAATATTAGAAGTATCAAAGGCAGCTCCAACCTTCAGATTATAACAGGGTGTAACATGAGCGGAAAGTCTGTTTATATGAAACAGGTTGCACTTTTATGCATTATGTTCCAAATTGGTTGCCCTATACCTGCCAAATCAGCTACCTTACCTATATTTAAAAATCTCCAAGCAAGGTTATGCAATGATTCTTTAGAATTAAGTTCCTCAAATTTTATGTTCGAAATGAAAGAAACAGCATATTGTATGGATGACCTCTCTGAAGATACGCTGTTAATACTTGACGAACTAGGGAGAAATTCTAGTGTTTGTGATGGACTTGCAATTTCTCTGGCGGTAACTGAATTTGTGCTGCATTCCAAGTGTGTAGCATTTATCTCTACACATTTTCAGGATATCCCAAACATATTGATCAACAAACCGTCAGTGGTACATCATCATATGAAGACAGATATTTTAGGAGATAAGTTAAAAATGTTATACAGTCTACAGGAATCATCTCCTGTCATCGAACATGGGGCATTAAGAGTTGTTTCGAATATCTTTCCAAAATCTGTAATAGATGATTCATATGTAATTGCCGACAACTTATCTAACTGTCGAAACAATAATGGAAACGATTCTGATACCCTTTCAAGTGATATGCAATTAGACCGAGAAGAGGTAAACCAAATGAAGAAAATTCATAATTTTATTTCGTTGCTGAGACAAAATTCCTTGGAAGATAAAATAACTCTCGACACACTAAGGTTATTACAAACGCAATTTATGGAATCTTTTACTGAATGACAAAATAATGAAGCATAGTAAAAACCTATATTGCAAATAAAACAAGTTGCTTTCATTAGATCACGATTAAGGAAAACTAATTCAATAGTAGTAGCTCATACTTTTGCGCACATATATATACATCAGAGTAAAATACATAAATACAATGGATACGGGTGACTATAAGAAATAAGAAATTGTACCATAGATGAATATTATATGCATTTTTTTTAAATGTTTTCTGACATTTTGCTTCGTATATAACAATATTTAGTTTTGTTCTGCGCCAACCAACTGGAATATAAAATTTTGAATTGATTGTAGGGGTTTTGATAGTTCTTCAGATTGCCCATTAACTGTTGACGTAGCAAACGCTTGGTTCTTCCTCGTCGCAGCATCTCTGAATGCGACTAAGAAATTTACAATCAAAGTAAATGCCAATACAACAGCAACAATGATAGGTCCTAATGGAGCATCTAAGTGTTTACCACTTCTCTCCTTTATCACCTTCAATCTATCCATATAAGTTTTATAAGACCATAGACCACAAAAGATAGTTAGGCCAAAATATATATACGCCAGAGTATTTGCCAATTTTGGAAAAGCGGCTTTTCTAACCGAGTTATAAATAGAGAATGTTAAAACACTTAATAATGTAGTAACCTTCAACCATCTATTAAAAGTACGTTCATTGGCCAACCAAACTTTAGCTTCAACTTTAACAGGACCAGCATTTTTAATATAACTGGTTGGTTTTCTTACACCAGCAGGTAAGATAATTTCTTCTTCTTCTGAATCAAATCCAGTTAATTTAGACTCTCTACCAGCCAAAATATTTAAAAAGATAGCCTCAGTGGTTTGGTTCTTTTTTGGAATTCTTCTGACACCCTTCTTTAGTTGTGTTCTTCTGCCGGATTGACCCTCATCCTCATCCTCGGATGATTCATAATCCTCTAAGTCAGCCTCGTATGAAATTGGGTTCACTGTATCGGTAGTACCATTTGGATTAATGATATTGTTTTCTCGTTGAACCAATTCTGAATCAAATTCATTTAATGAAGGTGGCTGTTTTTGAATCTTTGATAATCTTCTCATTCCATCTAATCTCTTTTGGATTTCTTTTTGTTTTTTCAATTTCAATTCTTCTTCTTCATAGGCTTGTTTTGGATTTCTTCTAATGTCATTTTCTAATTCAGGTAACCAGAATGGTAGGATATCTAATTTATCATCTTCTCCGAAAAGCGTAGCAATACCTTGAATAAAAGTTGAAAATTTTGGAATTTCTTTTACTAAATGAGAATTAGTTAATTCGGTTAACCATTGACCATGTTTTCTTGGTAATTTCTCCATAGACATTATTGATTTACCGGCAAAAGAATTCCTTTCTGAGTTAATCTCTTTAATCTTAATTTCCATAACAGAAAATGGAAATTTCGCATATTCTCCCGATCGTAAGAACCTCATTGGGTTTGAGACATCTGCATCAATATCAGTTCTATGCCAACTCTTTGGGTCCCTAACAGGTCTTGACTTATCAAATGAATCTTCTCTAATGTATAGGATATCTGAATCGATAGTGACTCTAATTCTATCATCACCTGGGATTTGGAACGCAGTTCTTGTATACATTGTTCTCATAACAGGTTGAAGTTGTTCTTCCATTATGAATTTTTGCATAGTTTCGAAATCTGATTGGGTCTTAACAATAGTAGAGTTTGGAGAACCACTTTCTTTCATTCTTCTAAGGACAGATTCTTCATATTTCTTTTCACCATCAAAGACGAAACCATTTAAATATTTTTGTTTCATTTTTAATCTTAATTCTTCAAAATGAGCAGGTTGATCATCATCATTGTTATTATTACCATCAGCAACCATTTTTTTCTCCAAAAATAAATCAGGCTTATCAACTAATTTACCAGTCCATCTTAATCTTAAAGTGGGAGCATTACTACTTTTCAATAATTTATTATTGTATAATTCAAAGAATTCGTTATCGAAATACAAAGTAGTAATCATTGGATCTAAAGAATTATGGCCTAATTTTCTGTCACTTGTGACAGGACTTGAATTTGAAGATTGAATACCACCATCAGTATCTAATATTTCAGATTCAAATTTATCAATTAAATCATCATTTTCAGTTGGAGTTTGAGCGTATACTAGCACAGGTAAATGACGTAGAATTCTAGTCTTGACTTCCATTAAATTATCTTTATGAATCCAAAATTTATAAATCTTATATTCTGTATTTGATGGTTCAACAGACGCAACATTTGATAGTTTTGAAGTACTTGCTAAAGATTGTGAAACAGTGCTGAAATTTCCTCTTAAAATATTATAAAGATAAGAAATACGATATAATAAAGGGGAATATTCTTCTGAATGGAATGGTAATTCTTTTAATCTAACTTCCAATAAAGATTTAACCGATGGATATTTTGGATGTAATTTATCATGTTTCTTAACAATCTTAATGAATCCCGTAAAATTTAATCTTGAAAAATTATCTAATTCTTGAGCTTCTGTTAAGGAATCTTCAAGAATACGTTGAAAATTTTCTGGATCAATACTTTTAATCTTTTCTTCTGAAGATGTTTGTTTTTCTAAATTGATTAATTTATCTAAAAGATTATTATATTTTTGAATTTGGAAAGAATAAACATTTTCTAATTCTTTATCTAATGCTTCAACAAATTTTGATTCATCTCTTTCGGACCACGTGTCTGCAGCAGTTGCATTAGTGACTTCTTTTTCCTTAAGTAAATCTTTCAAATGATCATAGTTAATATAAGAATCCTTCCAAGGAGGATACATCTCATTAACTAATTTCACACCAAACAACATCTTATTTTTGATAGTTTGCTGTTTAGTTTAACGTCTTGTGTGTCACTAGGAAGATAAATAGCTGTCTGATAAGGGAAGATATAAACGGATCCCTTTATTTTTTTTTAATAAAAAGTCCAAAAAATAAATAAATACAAGTACTGTTCTTGCAAAAAAAAAGCTTGGTAATATATATATATATATATATGTGGGTAATATATTGATTCCTAACTTATTTCAGGTACTTCAAAATGAATTAGATGCAACCAATAACCCAAGAAGAATGCAGTATATTATTATAAGAAACGATCTCTTGCTGTAATAAAAAATCGTCTTATTTATTTCCTTTGTCTTCTTAACTTTTAATTCCCTTTCCCGTTCCAAGAAAACGAAAAACAGCTGGAAAAAAAAGTCACAACATGTGCTAAAGAAGAGCCAAATAAAACAGACAAATGAGATAAGAACAATTAGAACAATAGGAATAGACACAGCAAATCAAGTGAGGTTGAAATCGAGGGATAGTTTGGTATACGTATTAGGTTGGTGTTTTTTGAAAAAACATTTTTCTTGAAATATTTATCTAATGGAACAATCATATACACAATCATTTTATATATATTTAATGCAGAAAGTAATGGTAGAGAAATGAACGAAAGAAAGGATAAGACAATAGACAATAAAATATAATATAATACATCCATACACAATGGATAAGTGCTGACAATTTTTTCTTGAATATACTACTACTACATATTATGATTTTTGTGGGTTGATGTTACATATAAGTCAGTCATGATAAATAAGAATACTTAAATCGATGTATCCGTCCTTTTGTCTTGTTTTATTTTAAAATTATTCAATGTAATTAACATGTACATAGTTGTTCATTGAAACAATAGATTATAAATATGAATGGCACGTTTTTCATCTTGGAAAGAGGCATAACCTGTAGCGATCTATGTCTGTATTTCTTAACGAGGATGCTTTTTATATTGGAAATATTATAAATTGGTAGTAACATATGTGAATATACATATGTCTGTTCTTATTTTCTAACTATTAATCAGTAGTTTCTCTCCGCAAGTTGGTTTATACACTACATACATACTCTTCCCTTATACTATGGGATATCTTCTAGGGAGGAAATAAATTATAGTAATACTATCCGTTAGTGACGTGACATATACCCAGGAGCCAATATATATATATATAGTTCATCTTTAATTGGGGTAAAGTCTTCTACCAGAACTACATTCAAAAAAAAAAAAAATTAAAAAATTCAGATTGTTTCTTAATATATATAAAAATACATATTCATATAGTCTTAAAATTGTAGATATATCACAGTGTTGTAGCAAAAATACTTATATAGAGATGAAGAGTGGGAGAGTAAAAAATAATAACAAATAGTTCATTTCAAAGGAAATAATAAGAATAAAAAACGGTGATACGTAAATAAATCACTTTGAAAAAAGTACTACTTAACAACAACCAGATTTGGAACTACTACTACTTGTGTTAATATTAATACCATCTCTACCTGTATCACCACCACTTACTTGATTACTATCCACTTTCTCCTGAATTAATTTAGCCAAAGTGAAAAAAATATCATCAACATTATTATCATCTTTAGCACTTGACTCTACAAAAGGTATCCCGAGTTCCTTGGCAAGAGTTTCCCCTTGTTCGATCGTTACTACACGTGTGTCCATATCACTCTTATTACCAACTAATAACAATTGTGCATCATCATTAGCATGTTCACTAACAGTATTAAACCACGTCTTAATATTTTTAAAAGTACGTTCATCTGTAACATCATATACAAGGATAATACCCATAGCACCACGATAATAGGCTGTAGTAATAGTACGGAATCTTTCTTGGCCAGCCGTATCCCATAGTTGTAATTTAACTTTCTTACCGTTAATATCAACGGTCTTTATTTTGAAATCGATACCAATAGTAGTAATAAATGAAGGACTAAACTTATCTTCGACAAAACGTACTAAAAGACAAGATTTTCCAACACCAGAATCACCGATCAATAGGATCTTCATAATGGAATCATAGTTTTTGGCATTCCCTGACATCTCTTGCTTAACTTATTTTAATATGCTTCCGTTATGTAATATGTTTCCCCTTGAACTTAATTATAAAACAGGTTTCTTTATAGTGGAAGCTCTTCTTTTTAACGGTCCTATTAAAAGTATTAAGTATTAATAAGATTAATAAGATTAATAATAATTAAGACCCACTCTTTATCCAAATAGAAGCCTTTCTTGTAATTCTTGCACTTTCATGAGATAATAGGTTCCGTTTCTTTGTCTCCTCCTGTATTGGTTTCTTTCTTTTTTTTTTTTTTCTTTTCCTTTTCTTTCACTTCCTTTCTTGAGGCAGAAAAAATTGATTTAGGCTCTGAAATTATATTGAAGTTGAAGGAATTAGTACCAAAAAAGAGTATAAATGGAGAGTAATGTGTGATGATCCAGAAATTTAACAAGAATAAGTTATCTACGTGGATACGAATAGGTATATTTAGACACAATATATAGTCTCACTATTTTCAGTCCGAACTTATTTACTCTCACATAATAGGGTATAATGCATGTTAAAACTAGAAAGGAAGACTACCTCGTTGTTTTGATGTAGAAAGACGCCTAAGTAATACTACAGGATAAGCTCAATGCAATTTCTACAAACTTGTTTAAAACTATGTTATTTTGTATTTTTTTTAAAATAAATAAATAAAGGGTATGTTTTGTTGTACTCGAGGTACACCTGATAACTATTCCTGAAAAATGTCGTAAATGTTAAAAATATTTGATTAAATAAGTAAATGTACATATGTATTAATAATGTTTATATAATGATAAAGTGTTCAACATTGCTAATCATGCATAGTAACTACGCCATAGAACACCTTCTAGATCCTCTAATTCATCCGAAGTAAAGGAAGCCCTATCAAATTTCCAAGTGTCGGCTCTAACTTTCTTAAATTTGTTAATTGTATCCTTGGCCGCCGTACCACACATCCCATTAGTCCGGGCCCATGTTGACACTATAGCCAATTGAGTCGGAATCCATGACGGTAATGGGAACACATATGGGAATGCATTGATGATGGCACCTAAACCCAATAAACTAGCATGTGCCTCAATATCAGTCTTCGATAATGTCTTCTTTTCCTGCCAAGTATACTTTTGTAACACTTTATCGAACGTCTTGCACATAGTCTGAACTCTTTCCGTTGCACCCATGTTATGGACAATATCTGATAGTACTGCGGCTGCTTGTACCCTCACTTCCATATATGTAGGATTATGCAACTGGTGTATAATGAAATCATAGATATGATTCTTATCATCTTCAGTCAACTGCAATAAAAGGTTCGAAAGTAAAAATTCAAGGAAGATTAATTGAACCCTTATTTGGTAAGATGAGGTTGATGATGCCTGTAAAATTTGTGAGGCATTGGAGTTACTTAACAAACCAATCAAGTCTTTGATGTAACTTTTTCTAATAGCCATGGAGCCTAGATTTAGAATTACTCTACCTGGGTCAATACCCCCAAGTTTACAAACATCTTTTTGAGTTAGTAATACTCTCAAAAAAGGGATCACATATTCTGTTACGTATGGAATCAATAAAATCCTGTTAGGCCCTTTGACCATTTCCCTTATCCAGTAAAACATGAAAGACGATAAATAAAAGTATTTTGTCTTTATTATATCTTGAGGACTCAAAGAAATAACTTTGGTATAATCTTGAGCAATAGTTGCAAAAGTTGACTTTATGACTTTATCCATCCTCTCAGATATTTGTTTTAATGGAAGTCCTAAACTGCCTTCAGAACTATTGGCCGATAATAAAGTCCCAGAATCTTTCATAGAAGGGTAACAATCATTCTGGATCAATGTAGTAAAAAGACGGGCAGTTGCTTCACGAACTTTAACATAAGGATGGTCAAAGATCAATCCATCCAAAATTGGTTGAATCTCAAAGGATCTATACTCCAAACTTGTCAATACGTTCCTTAACATCATTAATCTAGAACATTGGTCATTTACTCTATCAGAAGTAGCATCCAGCCATCCACCAAGTGTCGCAAAATGTTTCACAAATGGTTGACATCTTCTAACATCAATAACGCATGGCAACCACCAACAAAGCGTACTCCAAATATCAAATGCATCTTGATTTAGTTCTTCATTAATACATTTGGATATGAATTTTTCTAAAAAGATCTCTTGGGTTTTAATTTTATCCTTTGTAATGTATTTGGTAGAGTACATCATTGCACCTATAATTTCAACAGATATGATCATTGAAGCTTTATCCGTAACCACATAAAACGATTCACACATTTCACATAGGTTATTGAACGTCAAAGATGTGAAACCCTTTGAAATCAGAATAATTACCACCACAAAATAAGAAACTTCACTACTGCTAAAGACTACTCTTGTCTCATTATCTTTAATTAAAGCAGTTATCATAGTGTCGAGATATTCCCTTGTAATCAATGATCCAAATGTTCTAAATACATCTTCCTCTTCTTGGGTTAGATTTATTTCAAATTTGTGGGATGTAATCACTTTCATATTTTTACCCCAACATAACCATCCTTGATATGCTTTTGTGTCAATAAAAAATTGTGGATCAGAAAAATTGTTCATTTCCACTAAAAATTTATTTTTAAAATCATCCCCTTCAGTAGAAATATCTTTAACTGTTTCAGGGTCAAATGAATCATCTATAGAATTCACGATAGTATGATTATAATCAGAAAGTGCCAGAATCTTATTACTAATTGACAACAGAGACTTTAATACCAAATGTATCAATTTTGGATGATTTGAATAACTTTGAACAAATATTGTCTTCAAACTTTCTGCATCAGTTGGCATTTCCAAATCAGACTGAATCTTAGTAATAAACCTGATAAGGAATACCTGTGTTCTCCAACCGAATTGACTACCATCTAAACATTTTACAATATTTGAATTTAACTCTGTAAGTTGCTCCAAATAAAGTTTTCTTTTGTTTTCTTTGGCCTTCTTCACAGCTTCTACTTGAAGGTTTATGGATGAATCTGGTGGCGCGATGGCCTTGTACATTCGTTCATCATATAGACATACACTAGGAGGTATTTTGATACCAAGCATAATATCTGTCAGAATGATATCTGCATGCACATCTATATCAAATTCACTTATATTACAACAGTCTAACACTAAAGAGATAAAGGGACCAAGTGACTTATAATCCTTTATCATTTTTGAAAGAATTTTTTTCGAACGACAAACCTTTAAGCATGCATCCACTTTTTTATTGGAATGATTCTCTAGAGATTCCTTTAAGGCTTCTGTTACTTGTTTAGAAACAATAGAGTATGAACCAATTAATTGTTTCATACATTCTACCAAACAACCCTGCGCACCTCTTTGAATATCTGGATACGCCGACATAGATAGATTTACTAAATCTCTCAGAAGTTGAACTTCTAATTTAGATGGGTACCTATTAGTACTATGCATGATAACGCGATCTTGGTGATATCCGTTCACTTTCGAAGAGAGACATACTCTTGTATAAAGTTGGTCCAAGTGGGAGAGAGATTGCAAATTTTCAATAAATTCGACATCAATCATAGTAGAGGCAGTATCACTGTAAAAGCTTCCATGACCGAGATCCATAAACCATGTACTCATACCATGTAATAGCACTTCGTGTATAGTTGTACTATTTTCATAATTCTGGTTGAACTGTCCATAAAGTTTGTGATAAAATAGACCAATTTTTGATCTAACCTTGTGAAACTCAAAGTATAAGGGATTTTCAAAATTCTCCTCCACAGTAGAGCCAAAATAATAATTGCACTTGTAAATATCCAAGTCCCTAAACGAGAGATCACCATTCAAAGACGAATTAGGGACAGATTGTCCTGGTACTGGAGTACAGATAGCAGAAGGTACCTCTGACATGCCATCTTCAATAGCATACAATTCGTCTGGAATATAATCATTTACAACAACAATATCTGATTTTGAATCTGAAACACTACTATTATCTCCATATTCAGAAGATGATTCTTCGTCTTCCTTCCCCAAATTTATCTGTTCAATATCAATATTTAGGTCCTGGGTATCATACTTTTTCTCTCTCACGTATTTTAATAACAATAATTTTTCTCTGTACGATGATTGATCTCCTACTTTAGAACTATGAATATTTTTGTTAAAATTTGAATCAAAGAGTAGACTAGACCCAGATAATCCATATCCCAACAACAACATGTATTTTTGCAAATGATCATTTGTCTTAGTAGTAATTGGCCTGATACTTAAAATTTCCTCAATCTTTTCAATAGCAAGATCAGTGCTCCATTGGAATAATTCAAATGTCGTTTCAACTTCTGCTTTACTAGGAATATGCCATCTAAAGTTCAAATTTTCTGGATCAAATTTTCTAGAATCAAACTGTAGTCCACCCCACCTATCTTCATCAGGAATTGAACAAAGTTCCGAAAACATCTCTTGACCTATTATTTCTGTAGTGGTCAACGAACTCAGTATATTGTGAATGGACACAGTTGTGAGTGAATCCAACACTGGATTTGAAATATTTTCTATTAGGTATTTGATAAATTCTTGCAATTCAGTCTTATAGGGAATTAGAGCGTCATAACTAAATCTTAAAACTTCATTGAATGTAATCAGGTATAAGGCAAGTTTGATGTCTCTACCTTGTAAAGTTGCATCTCTAACTGAACCGCCACCTCTTTCCACTTGTTCTTTCATATTTATCATCAACATTTCTAAAACAGAATTGATCAAAGATGGCTTTCTTCTAACTAGACAGGCCATAGGTGTTGAAATTAACACGTAATATGGTGATTCGCCCTTAAAAGCTTCATTATCCCAAAATTGTTTAACAAAAATGTCGGCAAAATAATCCAAATGTTGCTCATCCAAGGCTTCTATCAACATTAAAGTTGTCTGGTTTAATTTTACCACAAAATTATCAGTTAACTCGTCATCTACTAATTGGTACAATTTATCAATATATTGCAAAATAATATTTTTAAATTCAGTGGTCGAAGCTCTAAAGGATCTTTCTAGTAATTCATTATCAAATTCAAATGGTTCTTTACTGTTTTCTTTGAAATACATATAATGTTGTTGAACAAATGGAATGGTATCTGACTGGAATGACAAATACTCGTTTTTACCAACAAGTGACTTGAACGGGGTAAAAGATACAATGGAGACCACAATATTAATTATACTTCCAGTCAGAATTAAATCGTTTGAATCTATCTTATCAATGAGCATCGTTAAAATATTGGTAATATGGACACGATATAACTTGTCAATGGTCATGAATCTCACCACTCTAGTGAATTGCTTAAAAGCTGAGAAAATTCTATGTTTCGCTTCGATATATTCACCTGACAAAGCATCGTACATATCTTCAAGAACCCTATCAAATATCAAATGGCGGTTAGTAGATTCTAAATCTAGCAAATATGCAAAACAAGAAATATAATAGTTTGCAACATCCACATTTTTGTTTTGGGCACCAATTCTTAGAGTATTAAGGAACATATCAACAATTTCTGAATTACATTCTACAGTCAAACATCTATAACTAGAATCTTCTATTGCGCTTCTTTTTTCCAATTGAACTCTTGCATGGTACATCTTGATAAAAGTATGAATAAATTTAGCAATTGGTTTAGTCCATACACCCATATTTGATGGATAAATATATGTTTCCAAGGATCTCATTAATGATCCCAATTTATCAAAAAACGCATGGTTTTGTTCTTTATCACTCATAATACTGTAAATAAATGGTCTCAACATCTTTGAATAAGAAAATACTTGTGCATTAGTTCTTAAATGACCTTGTAATCTATTAAATAAAAATGTCATTTGATCATCAGTAAAAATTCCATATTTATCTAATTTTATTCCAGTATTATTTAAAAAGGAATCACCCTTCAACAATAATTTAGAATGGATATCTTCAGCTACATGACCCACAAAATCAAATAGGTTTGTATCTACTACAACATTAGCGTTTACAGAAGTCCATAGAGAAAAACAAAATGGGAAGTAATCAATGACACTAGAGGTTTTGTGATAATGACACGGTATATATGCTGCCATTATAGGTAGAATTGTTGACAAAGTAGCAGGTGAAAAACTGGATAGTAAAATGTCCATTGATTCTTTAACTATTGATTCATCATTTTCATCAAAGAATGGTCTTGAATGAATGGCTAATCTCAATAACGATTTAAATAGTTTTGAATCATCCTTCGAGGATAAGTCATATCGGGTATAATCTGCGTCAGGGTATGGTAGGAAAGAGCAAAAAAACTTGAACAAAGGTTTATGATCTAGCACAAGACCTGATTTATTCAATAAAGCTGTGAAATCCTCACCTTCATCCAAAGTATCCACTAATATTTCAAATGTTTGAATATGCAAGTCTCTAGCAACTTTCTGTCCTTTAACCAAGACCAAATAATAATAAACTGTGGCAAGGGATTTTCTTAAAGTTAATGGTATATCGAAAATTAAACAATTTTGTAACTCATTGGTCCAATGGTTTACATTAATAATGCTGGAGGATTTGGTAGTAATTTTACCTCTAGAATGGGCATCTGGTCCCATTGCATTAATATAATCATTTTCATTATATAATTCTTCATCATCAAAACTTTCATAACCTGCCGGAGTATCTTCTCTTGCAATTCTGAATATATCTGTTTTCAAAGCTAAATCATCAATTTGGGATTTCAATTCACCAAGATCCTTATTAGAAATTGAAATCGACCCTTCTACATCTAATGAAGAGATGGCAATGTATAGATTCACAAGCACATGACATAAATATTTTGCTTGTTCCTGATGAGTTTCAATCTTATAAGGTAAGTTTTCAGAGGGTCTAAATTTTGGTTTAACGTTTCTACTAAACCATCTTGATTCGGGATCAAACAAAGCTTTCTTATAAGTTGTTTCATCCTCCGGATAATCTAAGTCATAATGTTTCATTCTGTCATTAAGGATCATATCTGTTTTAAATTCACTAGGTGATTTCCATCTTGTAGGAGTGGCCGATCTGGCTCTTAACGGACTTCTACTTAACAAAGAGGGTATTTCCGGTGATCTGACACCTGGTGTCCTTGCTTGTCGTTCATCACTAAATCTTTTAATTGCCAATTCTCTTAAATTTAGATGGGACATTACTTTGTTCCGTTTTATAGGGATTGGGGCTTGTAGATCTTCGTGAGACATTATGAAATAAATGTAAAAGGGATGAAATATTTAATGTTCAAAGAAGATATGAACAGTCTTTATATGCCTAAATTAAAATTAAAATTAAAAATCAAAAGTGCGTGGGTACAATAATAATAAAATAAAATAAAGTTAAAAAGGTAGATTGATGATCAATTTATTTAGATATAACACCTTTTGAAAGCCAGTAAAAAAAACTGCAAATATAAGTTTGTGCAATTCTCAATTAGGCAAATACGATTCTAATCAAAGGGTAGTATTATATTAGCAAAACATTATCTTGTTCTTTCGGTTAATTATTTAAATCAATGAGGTAGTTTTAACACCCTTTCCACCTATATATATATAGTTAAAAACCCTGAAAAATTCAATATTAGCGTTAGAACATTGCTAAAACGGACGAGGGGTAGTAAATTACTATAATGGATTTTTGACAATCAATACACGCGCGGCTCTCTCTCTCTCTCTCTTTTTCAAAAAAAGGTTATTATGCAATTTAGGGGGGAGGGAGCGGAGCAGGTTTGATTTAAGTAAAATGTTGATTGATAAATGTAATATAATAATATATATATATATATGTATTTATCACTTTGTTTGAAAAGAAAGGATGGTTACTTGGAAATGATTATTTTATTATTACATATGATTTAAATTAGTTTATGTGAGGGAATACAAGCAAATGTGTTAGGAGATATGAGTGTAGTATGTGTTGTGCTCTTAATCTGCGTAGTTTCTTAGGTCTAAGGTGACAGCTTTTGATGTGTTTTCATCAGGCTGTCTAAAGACACCAACTAATGCATCTGATTTTTCAAACATTGAACTCTTCAAAGATATAACAATGAATTGTAAATCAGGATTACCATGTCTTCTAATGTACATAGCAATTCTCTCTACATTAGTAATATCTAATGCTGCATCGACTTCGTCTAATACAAAGAATGGACTTGGATGATATGAATTAATAGCAAATAATAGAGCTAATGCGGCAACAGTCTTTTCACCACCTGATAAGTATTCCATGTCTTTAAATCTCTTTAATGGTGGTGTAGCATGATATCTAATACCACCGTTAAATGGTTCATCTTCGTTCTCTAGAGTTAAAGATGCGTTACCACCACTTAGTTCCATAGAAGAATTTGGATTTCTTGTTAATTCTCTATAGATGGCTGAAAGGTGTTCACTAACATGATCAAAGGCCTTCTCAAATAGATTCTTTCTAGCAGATTTTACCTCACGGAAACGTTTCATAGCACTATTTTCTTTTTCTTTCAAATCGGTTCTCTCTTGGTTAATCTCCCTGAACCTTTCCATTGCATCATCATGTCTCTCTGATGCTCTGGCGTTAGGTTGCAAAACACTCAATTTTTCTTCAGCATTCTTAATTTTTGAAATAAATTCTGAACGAGTAGATTGACCTTTATTTTCTTTATATTTCTTAGGTAAATCATCATAATCAATATCAAGTTTTTGTGATATATCTAGGGTTGTATCATCAATTTGAGCAATTGGAAGATCTGCCAAATCGGTTGCAGAAAGAACAGGAATTTCAATACCTGATATCTTACAATTTTGTAATATACCAACTCTTTCTAATTCTATTTTTTCACCATCACCATTAATCTCATCTATGTGACGTGTTTGTGTCTCTATTTGTGACTCCAAATCAGTGACACGATCCTCAGCAATGGCCAATTCACGTTGTTTAGCAATTAAAGATTCTTGTAAGTTGGAAATTTCTTCATTTTGTTCTTGTATCTTGGTTTCATTCTTAGTTATTTTAGAATGAGCGTGTGTTTCATCATCTTGAAGTGATTTTAACTCGGCCTTGGTCTTTTGTAAATCAGTTTGTGCTTTTTCAAATCTTTTCTCTGTAGTGGCTAATCTTTCTACTTCAAATTGTAATTTATTTTCTACAGTTAATATTTCTTTTTGTAATTGATTCAATTCTTTATTTTGTTTTCTCATTAGTTCTCCAGAATGATTCTCATAATCTTTAATAGTGAAACCAACCTTATCAGTTAATACTTTATATATTGTATCTTGTAGCATTTCTTTCTCCTGGGTCTTGCTATTTATTATATTTTCCAATTCTTGAATTTTTTCCTTTAATGAAACAATTTTTGGTAAATATTCTCTTTCAATTAAATCATTTTGATTTGTTAATTCAACCTTCATATCATCAATGACTCTATTGGTCTGTGTTAAATTAATACGAATATTTGCAATCTCGGAGTTTAACATAGAGATAACACTTTCAAGATCTCTAGCCTTCAATGATGCAGACAATGTAGAGGCAGTCAAGTCTTCTATTTCCATCAACAATTTATCCTTCGAAGTCATTAGACTTTGATATTCTTCTTTATCCCATCTATTGTTTTGATTCTTTGATGTACCACCCGTCATTAGACCAGCTCTATGAATATATGAACCATCCAATGTAACCAATTTTGAATTGATTCCTTGTTCCCATTTCAAACTTTTGGCGATATCTAATGTATCACAGATAATAGTATTAGAACAAACATATTGGATAGCTCTTTCATATTGTGGTTCGTATTCCATAGCATTAATGGCCAATATATAACCGCTACCACCACCTGATACAGGTAATGAAGCGATTTCCGATTCAATTGTATCTAATGGAATGAAAGATGCCGCACCTGTTCTTTGTTTCTTTAAATATGAGATACATTCTTGAGCGGTAGCACTAGAGTCCACAATGATGGAGTCAAAATTTCTACCAAGAACAGTTGAGACGGCCAACGCATATTTATCCTTCTTTGGATGACATAAATCATGAACAAGACCCTTAACCCCTGGGAAAAATCTTTTCAATGTAGTGACATTTTCACGGGTCTTTTTCTCCTTTAACGATTCTCTTTGATTAGCGCTTAAATCATCGATTCTAACTAACGTTTCTCTTAGTTTATAATTTAAATCATATTCTTTGTTACTATTGGATTCTATCTGGGATTGTAAATCCTTTAGTCCATTAACTCTTTCTGTATGTTGCGCATTTTTATCATTTAATGAAGATGTCAATGCTTCTAATTGTAATTTTTTATCTTCTAAATTAATTTGAAGTTCATTATTAATCTTTTCACGAGTTGTCTCTAAGACGTTTTCAAATCTATTCAGTTCTATAGTAATTTCTTCTTTATCATTTTCTAATAAAGCTAAAGTTTCTTCAAGGGGAGCACCACCTTGTGCCAAATATTTACCATTTAATTTTTCATATTCTATTAAATCTTCTTTTGATAATTGATATTGAGTTTGATTCTTATTATTCTCTTTAATTTCTTCTTGAAAAGTCGATTTTGTTTTAGTAGTGACTTTCAATTGTTTCTCATATCTTTCAATATAAGATTTTTGTCTCTCTATATCTTTTTGAAAAGTAGCTATTCTTTGTTCAATTGAATCTATACGTTTCTTAGTAGTTTGTTGTGGTAAATGAACTAATTTTAAATCCGAGATCAATTTCTCATGATCTCTTTGAATATATTCTAATGTACTTTTATTCTTAGTGATACTAGTGGCATCACGAGAAACCAATTTTTGAGATCTTATCAAACTACGTTCTTCATCTTTCATTTTCTTTTGCAATTGATTAATCTTCTCATTGGATTTTTTGATAGCTGTTTTAAACGATTGACGAGTTTGTTCTAGTTGATATAATTGCCATAATGCAAAATGTTTTTGTAAAACTTTTTTTTGTTTGACGTTATCTTTATATTCATTATTTTGATTTATTCCTTGTTCTAAAGTCTTCAATTCATTTTCAGCTCTTTTACTATTTTTAGTAGCATCAGTGGTAGCTTTTCCTAATATATTAACTTCATCTTTTAAAGATTCATATTCGGTTTTGTATTGGTTTGAGCCAGAGACTTCTTCAATCAATTTAGATAAATCCATTGGTGATTGAGATGCGACTTGTTCAACATCACCTTGAAACACTAAGAAATTTTTTGCTTTAACAAGAATATTTTCATTTTCTAACCATTTCGAATATTCTTTATAAGATACAATCTGATCATCGATCCTATAATCACTATCTCCATGTATCGAAATATTTCTTTGCAACCTTACTATACTATCATCTTTCTTATAAAATGCGCATACATAAGCATTTTCATTATCTTCTTGATCATCATCAAGGCTATCCATAGAATTCTCCTGTAAGGGTCCTCTATACACCAAATCTTTCAGTTGATGAGACCGCAAATGACTACTGCGTACGCCCAGGACAAAGGATATGGCGTCCATCATATTACTTTTACCTGACCCATTAGGTCCGATGATACTAGTGAAATTGGATTCTCCAAACCCGACTTTTGTAGTACCTTTGTATGATTTGAAATTGTGTAGTTCGAGCCCCAGTAAACGTCCCATTTGTGTGTGTGTGTAGATGAGTTGGAGATAATGTTTAAGCAGATAATTGATTAAGCTTTTAAGTATAGTTGTTGTTTACTGTTGTGAATGTTATTGAATTGGGTGTTGAAATAGACGCGTGAACATTATTTATTTCTTCTCGAAATTAAAAATAAATAAATGAAAAAATAAATAGTGGAGAAGGGACGCGTTCAATAAAATGTTTACAGTATTTGTAATAAAAACCATGTATGTTTGTCTACATACAATATATATATACAGGAGTGTGATGTTCTTATTAGAAAGTGTAACGCATGGTATTGTTAATGCAAGACACATTTGTCATCGAATAGTGAGAAAGCAGACCACATACTACAAGCTATAGCTATCCACACACACATATATATATATATATACATATCAGTACCACAAGCTATCCACACATATATAAATACCACTAACTATCTTCCAACATCGCACACCCATAAACACACAGATATATACAGATACCTGACAACGTCTTGACCTCTTAACCTCTCAAAGTCTCAACACTTTGATAATTTCTCACAGCGTAAAACCGCCGCCGCCGAAAATTTTCTGAAAAAAGTTCCATATTTCTCCCTCCTGAAACAAAAAGAGAAACGAATTCAAAGCAAGTCAGTGATTGTTGTGTTTTTTTCCATTTTCAGTGAGTAAGAAACTAGTTCTTGAAGCTATCAGTATGTTAAGGATTAGTAACTTGCATATGGGTGTGTGTATATTCGCTTGTCATATATATATTTATGGTTATATTTATATACACATTTTAAAGTAAGAAGCATACACTGAAAAAGAAAAAGGGTAGGATAACAAGTAGTAATATTATTACATATTGACAAAGAAGGCTATTCACTCTCTTTTTCTTATTTTTTTTTAACTCATACTACCACTTCCTTTGATTCTATTTATACATAAATAGCCATGACTATACCTACTGGCTCTATACCCGTACAATATCCATTAAAAGATATACCGACTCCATATATTTATTCTTCGACTAATCCTATTAATAATGCAAAAAATATTGAAAATAATAACTCTATATTGAAACGAAAAAGAAGTTTGGAGACATTGATAGATGGTCAAGAATCTCTAGAGATTAAAAGAACAAAAGTTTTTAATGATGATAATGATGATGATATGGAGATTCCAACGCAGCATATTGAAGATGATATTGACGAAGAACAAGAGGAAGAACAAGAACTAGAAAATGGAGATAATATTAGTGGTGATGGTATTACTACTACAGAGAAAACTGAACATTCTACTGTTCCAACAAATGCTTCATCAAACGCAACAGACTGTGTCTTAACGATAGATGATGTTAAAGATGGAATCTTGGATGAAGCTTTACCAATATCACCTGTTGCTTCGGCAAGTGGTGATAGATTACAACAGCATCAGCATCAGCATCATCGCAATCATCATGATAACGATAATGATGTATTGACTCCCCCTTGCATCATTAATAATGAACGAAAACAGAAACAACTCCATGATGAACTAATGAAATCTAATTATTCTACGTTGGATGGATTGAAAAATATAACAGAATTACAATGTATGGCATTTAAATTCATTTCACAATTAAATAGAGCACAACTCACAGATATTAATTCATTAATAAGAGATAATTTAAAGAGAGATATGATAAGTACATTACCTACAGAAATTGCATTAAATATCTTGGCAAAATTGGATTTTTGTGATATTATTTCTTGTTTAGCTGTCTCACCACATTGGAATCATATTATTGAAAATACACCATTTATCTGGAAGCATCTTTTAATCTCAGAAAGTTTTATCGCTATTGAAGGTTTCTCAAATTATATTAAAGATTTAAAATTAAATTATCCTCATTTATCTAATTTTGAAGATGCTTATAAACCTGATTTCTTAAAGAGATCTCATACTCTAAAGAATTGGTACAATCCGAAATTTATACCACAAAGAACAACATTAAAAGGTCATATGACTAGTGTTGTTACATGTCTTCAATTCGCTGATGATTATGTGATTACAGGTGCAGATGATAAAATGATTCGGGTATACAGTGCAAAACAGAAAAAATTCTTATTAGAATTAGCAGGTCATGAAGGTGGTGTATGGGCATTAAAATATGATGTAGATGGAATCCTTGTTAGTGGATCCACTGATCGTAGTGTACGTGTATGGGATATCAAACGTGGTTGTTGTCTCTATGTATTTAAAGGTCATACTTCAACTGTAAGATGTTTGGATATCGTGGAATATAAGAATAATAAATATATTGTAACTGGTTCTCGTGATAATACTTTACATGTATGGAAATTATGCAAGAGTGCATACAATAGAGGAGTTGATAATAAGAATAAAGATGATGATACGAATAGTGCTTCGACATCAAGTGTCTGGCCTATTGTTTATGATACTCCCGATGTGAATCCTTATTTCGTTGGTGTTTTAAAGGGACATGTTGCCTCTGTACGAACAGTGTCAGGTCATGGGAATATCGTTATTAGTGGGTCATATGATAATACATTAATGGTATGGGATATCGCACAAATGAAATGCCTATATATTTTATCTGGCCATACTGATAGAATCTACTCTACAATCTACGATCATAAACGACAACGTTGTATATCTGCTAGTATGGACTCTACAGTAAGAGTATGGGATCTTAAGGATCTGTGGAGGAATGGGATCAGACAAACAGTGACTTGTGCGGGAACTACATGTACTAGAGTAACTGAATCATATAAGGTATTATCGGGACATACTGCCTTAGTAGGTTTGTTGAAATTGAGTGACAAATATTTGATCAGTGCTGCAGCAGATGGTACATTGAAAGGATGGGATGCAGAGGATTATTCATTGAAATTTTCTTATTTACATAGTAATCTAAGTGCTATAACAACATTCCATATGACAGATAATATCCTCGTGAGCGGTTCGGAGAGACAATTCAATATTTATAATTTAAGAAATGGTAATTTGGTTCATTCTAATTTATTACGGGATGCGGAACAAATTTGGTCTGTAAATTTCAAGGATAATTTGTTAGTGGCTGCTGTAGAGAAAAATGGACAAAGTTCTATTGAGATGCTTGACTTTGCATGATATATATATACATATATACACATAATAATTGAAAATATACATATCCTTTTTGCTCTTTACTCTATTTCACGTTATTTCCTTTTCTCTCTCTCTGCATGTCTTACTTTCCATCAGAATCTGGGTGCAATTCGGTAGCCATGCATCCCATCGCTAAGACAATATTTCTATATTTATATTGCACCCCTACGACAAATAAATCAGATAGACCAGTTATTAATATAAATATACAAGAGTAAAATAATTTCACTACCCAATTTTTTCTCAATCAATTAAATATAATTAAGATCAACCATACAAATCGTTCGATTTAAAGAGATTAACTAAAGCATATATATAATTTAATCAAGAATTCCAATGTCAGTTATTGTTAACGGCGCAGAAGATAGAGTCTTCGGAGAAGGTCCATTCAAAGCGTACCCAATGGTCGGTACAGGTGTATACTCTCGATACCAACAATTAAGAACCAGTGTTTCTCCGAAATTGGTTGTTGTTGGTTGTCTGACGGCTGTCTCTAGTTTTATTGTTTTTTTACTAGGAGTTCATATCGTCATCCAATATCGTACAATCCAACTAGATATGCGTCTGGATATGTTGAAGAAACTGGTGTATATTGTATTAAGCATACTTGCAATTATACAGGTGATACGGTTGATAGCATGGGTGTTTGATAATTGGAGTCGTCCAGTGCTAGGACATACGTCTACGTCTATCCGTACTAATCATAGTGGAAGACGTCGCTACAGTAGACTTGCTACGCAATAGTTGTACACCACACCGCACCGCACCGTACTATACCATTTAATGACATGAGAAACAGTAATAAACGTATCCCTCTCTATCGTGCAATTAGTTAGTCAAGTTCAACTGGGCATGATTGATTATTTAATGAAAAATGAAATTTCAAATAATTTTTCAGCAATTTTTTGCGGGAGAGACGGACAAATCAGACAAACAAAACAAAAAGAGAAGAACGGTCTCAATAACAACCTCTTCGGCATGTAAACTACGTACCAGTCTTAATATATACAATAACTTCTTCTCGTATTTTGAATAAAATAGAAGAACAAAACATGCAAATAAAATAAATAATTATAAAATAATAATAGCAATATATATATATATTGCTGGGTGTTAAGACATATTTTATAAAAGCGTTCTACAAAGGAGTAAGAAAAGTGTTATATTAAAGCATACGTCTATAATTATTTTAATTTAACAGAAACAAGTTGTGGAAACGAAGAAGAACCATTATCTATTACACACATATATCCTTTACCACTGCATAGAATATAATAGTTTTCGAATTGCTATTAGACACTATTATTGAACAATCAAACACAAAGCTAAAATTCTTTTTTATTTTACGTCATTATTAAATGGGTGGAAGAGTGTACGATCCAATTCATGATGTCTTTCAGGACACTACATCTAGTTCAACAGGGACAGGGAAAGAGGCAGAGGTTTCAGGGAGCACAGATACGCTATCTACCACCAGCCGTCCAATACCAGTCACTTCATCAATAGCCATTACGTTAAATAGTGACGACGACGATGATGACGTGGAAGAGGGTGAAGAAACAAACGATGAGAATGATGATACCAAATTGAATGGTGAAAATATCGATAACAAAGAGGCTAATATTATTGATAAGAATACAAGTTCTATCAGTAAATTTTCTACTCAAAGGGAGTATGCACCAATGATCAGTGCTCTTAGATACAATAGACATTTAAAGAAACCAGATGGTGATTATTTCAGTCGTAAAGATTTACAATTTAATTTCTTAGAGACTTTACTTGATAATAAAAGATTACTTTTCACCAATGTATTCAAAGATTATTATTTGAATTCACTTGTTAATACCCCCTCAATGTCACCTTCAGCAACTACAACATCATCATCATCATCATCATCATCATCGTCTTCCAATAACGATACTTCCATTAAGAATATTACTACAGGACATGTTGTGAATGTTGGAGATAAGGACTACGATGCTAGGAAATTTATGAATCATGACAAACTGACATTTTCTCAGTTATATATCCTATGTTTAGGAACATCGTCAAAATCTTCAAAGATTCTTAGAGATAAATTGTTATCAGATCGTCAAGTAGCATTTTCCACTTGTCTCCTAGGGTTTTTACTTAATATTGGTAGGTTAAATACAACAATCAATTTTTATATTGCAATGACTTCACAATTAAGGACATTTCATGCGATACCAGCTTTACAGCATGGGATTTCAGATCCAAAATCACTTCAAGATACTCCAAGGTTGAAATCTATTCTTAAAGGTTTACCTATTGGGAATGAACCAATTTCCATAATGGATCTATATCAACCTGGTCATACATGGAAATCCGGTGTACCTAACATTATCAATTTGTTGTTCGCCATTTGTGATAACGTAACTTTAGTGAACTCACGATTTTTCGATAAGAAGTATCTGGAATGGGATAGTTCGAACGATGGGATGGATTTATTGTCATTGTTCAATGTCTTGGACCAACCAAGGTTTAAAGTCGATGACAGAACAAATCTTTTGTTATGGTTAGTCTATATCCACCTCGAGACAGATCTATCTGATGAGGCAATAACTAAATCACTAAAACAATTTGGGAAACCAGTTAAAAACTCTAAAACCGGTATAGAATCATGGAAGATTATCCTAACAGAAAATGATAAAAATCAGGATGAAGAAGATGTGGATCTTCCAGAAGAAATAACATTTGGTTTACAACAAAGAGATAAAAGGAAAGAATTTCTAGATAAATCACAAAAGGAAAGGATTAAAGAAGCAAAGGAGAAAGTGGTGACTCTTGATAGCACTTATAAGAACGTCATTGATAAAGGGAAAATCAAGATAGAGATGATTACATCTCCAAATCCAGATCCTCCTAAAGTGTCATATACTACAGACACTGACCCTCATATTAACACTCCGATTCCAATAGTACCAAACTCTCCCCCTTCTCAGCCCAAGCAAATTACCGGTAGTAAGATCGCCAATATATTAAATCCTGTAGATAGTGATGAGTCCCCTATAAGGTTGGTACCCAAAAGTGAAATTTTGACCCCGTCTAAAGTAGTTAAAGAGAATGCCATTCCAAAACCAACCAAATTTTCCACTGGGAAGTTTGAAGTAGCCTCGATTAAGAAGAAGAGAAAGAGAAGAACGAAAGCTGAAATGTTGCACGCAAAGAGATTAGATGCTGAGAGAAATGGCTCGGATGTAAGTAATAGTAAAGATTCCACCCCTACTAGACCATCTACTACATTACATTACAATTCAGAGACTCCAACAACTCAATCTCCAGTTCCTATAGTACAGACACCGTTACGAGACTTCCGTCAAAGTACAGAATATAAATCTGCAGCTATGAAGATAAACGAAGAAAGAGTAAGTAAGATGATACGATTGGATGCTACGAAACAACTTGCAGGTGTGGATAAGACTCAGAAGGAGTTTGTTGAGGATTTGTTGGAGGCACACAAGATCGTTAGACAAAAGAGAAAAGAAATTGGTTTGATTAAAATATTTAACGAATATGAGGACATTACGATGGCTTCAGTAATAGGTATCCGTGGTAAGAAGAGAAAGAAGTTCCAGGATGAACTTCTAGGGTTTGAAACTGATTGTCTGAGAGATTTTATGGGAGCTAAAAAGGTCATGTTAGAAAAAGTAGTTGGCCAACAAGAAGACAGAGATATAGATAAAAATTTCTTCAAATTGTAACAAGCTCTCAAAGAGTTAAGGAAGATGTATAGAAATTTATTCATTTACGTAGAGAGATATATAACTATGTTTAGTAAAGTATTGTAGTCTCATTAATAACTCTAGAGAATTGGCTAAACGTGTCTGCAGAAAAATAAAATAGTTCTTAAAATTCAACGAGCACCTTCCCTTTTCAACTCTCTTAATCATGGAACGTCATAGAATTTATTTTAGTTTTTCTCTCGCTTTAATAAATTAAGAAAGAAAGAAAGAAAGAAAGAAAAAAAATGATTGAGCCATCACGAAGTTAAAGGGATTTGCTTATTTAAAGAAAGTGTTAAATAAATGAACAAAAAATAAGAAGAGTAGACATTACAAAGGATCATCCTCTTTAGATAGATATATTGCTATTGTTTATTACAATATTTGTTCAAGCAATAAATAGCAGACAAGTCGTCTTTTATTTTACGTCTCTCTTTATTTTTTTACGATAAGAAAGTTTATTTAGAAACTCACGTTTATCATTTATAGAACATTAGTGAATTTGAGTTTGTTTGTTATTCGAGGATTAATTAACTATGATAGGTAGTATTTATCCCAAAGTATCACTCGTAACCAGGTCGACATTATATCAATATGCTAGGGCTAATGTGGTAGGAGCTAGTTGGCACACCACCAAGAAAGAGGGCAACTCGATAGTTAGAAAACCGCTGGTATTTAGATCAGGATTTCATTCTAGCTCAATACAAAGACAATCGATTAAAGATCCGTATAAAGCACTTGGTTTGAATAGTAAAGCTTCTCAATCGGAGATTAAGAAGGCCTACTATAAATTAGCCAAGAAATATCATCCGGATATTAATAAAGAACAAGATGCAGAAAAGAAGTTCCACGATTTACAAAACGCTTATGAGATCTTATCTGATGAGACCAAACGTAAACAGTACGATCAATTTGGCGCTGCTGCATTTGATCCAAATTTTGCTAATTCTCAAGGTCATCCTGGCGGATTTGGTGGATTTGGTGGTGGAGGGGGTGCTGCAGGTAATCCATTTGGAGATTTTGGTGGTATCAATTTCGAAGATCTTTTCGGTGCTGCATTCAGTGGTCGGAATGGTGGAGCAGGAAATGCTGGGAATCCATTTGGGAATGCCGGAGGTGCTAATCGTATGAACATGTTTAGGGAGTATAAAGGTGACTCAATACATGTCTCATGTAAATTGGACTTCAAGGATGCTGTATTTGGGAAGAAGAACGTTAAATTGACATTTAATTCATTTGATCAATGCCATACTTGTCATGGTTCTGGTATGAAGAGTGGTGCTGCCAAAGAAACTTGTCAAAGTTGTCATGGTAGTGGTACCAAAGTTCATATTAGAGGTGGTTTCCAAATGATGTCTACTTGTAATGAATGTCAGGGTGAAGGTAGCACAGTTAAAGCTGAAGATGTATGTCATAGTTGTCATGGTGATGGTGTCGAATTTAAACATAACAAGACTATCAATGTTGATTTGCCAAATGGATTACAAGATGGTGATGCCATTAGAATCTCCAGTCAAGGGTCATACCCTCAAATGGCTGTAGACCCTGAGATGGCAAAGAATGTAAGAATGACTAGAGGTGATATTATTGTCACTATTCATGTGGATAAGGACCCAAAGTTTTCGATCAAGAACAAGTATGATATTTGGTATCAAATGGACATTCCTATCACTACTGCAGCTCTTGGTGGTACAGTTGAAATACCGACAGTAGATGGAACGAAGATTAGATTGAAAGTTCAAGCTGGTACTCAACATGATGAAGTCATTTCAATACCAAACATGGGTGTTCCACGTCCAGGGATGTTGGGACAAGGGGGGCGTGGTCATATGAAGGTTCAGTACAGGATAGTAATGAAAAAACCACAATCTAAAGCAGAGAAATGTTTATGGGAGGCATTAGCAGATGTAACACATGATTCCATGGCAAAAAGAACTATGAACATAACACTCGACGGAATTAATGGCAATCAATCGAACTCTTCTGGATCTACTAAGAATAACTCAGGAAATGCTGCATCTAATCCAGATGAACCAAATGCATTGAGTAGATTAGAAAAGTTTATCTCCGGTGCATTTAAAAAAATAAAAGGTGATAAAGATTAAATTATCTTCAGTTGAAGCAAAACACATGATGTGATATCAACCTTCTTTTTTTGAACTTCTTTTTTTCTTCGTGATTTACTATTGACTTACAATCGGAATAATTTCCCAGGAAATTAAAAATATTATGTCTATTAGAAATGTTAGAAAAAGTTAATAAACAATCATACCTGTATATACAAATAAAATAAGTATTCTCATTATATAAATCCAATAATTTTTTCTATTATCATTTGTGTTATCATTTTTAATTTTTTGTTTACATGAAACCAGCTTAATGGATGTAACTAACTGGATCCAAAGTGAGAAATTTTAAACAAAACATGAAAATATATAATAATTGGAAAATAGTAATTACGTTCTTTGAGTTATATTCTAAAATACTTTTTACGTAGTGCATTAATCCGTGTTTTTAAAAGTAATGACAGTAATGACTTGTAGATATATTCGTTACAAATATTTTCTTTTGTTCACACTAGAAGAACTTTTCTTCGAAGATGAATTCTGACAAGTCTACTTTATTATACCCTATTATTGTAATTATAGTCATAACGAATGTCCTCAGATTCCTGGCCAACATCTTCAATAAAGGTGCAACACTATAAAAAGCATCATAAACTAATGTTATGATTAGATTCAAACCAACTCAAAAGAAACTGATAAATTCCAGATATTAAGTTACTACAGTATAACCCATATTAATTTCGAAATCTTCGAAATAAGAAAATCTGTTTTTCAATTTTCACTACCTAATTCTTTTGTATAGGCGATATTTTACAGTCCTCTGTAATTAATGAAAAACTATTAGATATATTCTCAGTACGACAGAAAAATAACTTCAAGACGGCATAAATTATAAAACGGAAGTATTCTTAATTTAATATTTACGTAACCAAAACTCATATCTTGTAATTGAAGACACCTCTTTACGCTAACAAATTACCCCAGATCATTTTCTGTTTTTCTAAAATATCTTGGTACTCTTTGGGCTTTGTTTTCCACTAGTGTTGTTGATAAATATAAAATAAGTATTTGAGCTGAAATAAATAAGCAGTTTACTCTTACTATTACAAGTATTGCCTTCTTTCTCATTATTGCGAATAGAATAATAGAATATCTATGTACCATTTTAATATTTTACTGAGTAGTTACTCAGTATGTTATCTACTGTTACATTGTTTGAAAGGTACTACGCTAAAATATTGTCTTTGGAATAATTACCTAATCAGTCTTTAGTTTGAACGACAACTTTGTAGTCTAATTTTTTATCTCCGCAAACATATGTACCCACCAGTAATTTCTTGAGACAAATAAATAAGTAGCAAACAGCTCAAGACATTTTATCTCCTTGCTACAAGTTTGTATTGGATGCTACAAAATTGGCTACCTACAAATCTACATATAGATAACGTTAGTTGCAAACAAGGAGTAGACAATTTTAATTTCTATTGCATAAGAAAGTAGATCCCTTAGTTATAAAATATATGAAGGGGGTGGGAATAAGTGGAAATGGAGAAAATTGTACACAGTACCCAGATATATTTTATGATCAACTGCGGGTATAGTATTCTCTCCCCAATAAATTGTAGACGATTACGTAAGATCATCAACAGTCACTTACCTTTTGTGACCAATAAAAACAACAACAGAAGAATAGGTACACGGACAGTTAAAGTTCAATTCAATAAATAAATAAAACGGAATGAAATTTATAGTGTTGCTTAATCATTTCATAAACTTTTATGTAAGCAAACTCGTGGAAAATCTTCTGAAGTGGAAAAATAGTAAAGGGCGATCCTTTTTTGGAATTCTGCAGGATTTTATAGTGATCTCCGAATAGGGTAAGCACAACTTTATCCCCGCTTCTGCAGATATTTCTGTGGTAGTGACGATCCCGTTTTTAAGAATAATAGGTGGAAGAAATCTAAAATGAGAAATAATTGGACTATTAATGATTAAACAGGGATACCATACTGGCGATATATTTGGAAGCAATATGTATCATCCGGAGTCTGTGAATTCTCGGTTGATGTGAGGATACATGATTGTTTCACTTATAGTTCAAGAAACTTTTCAACAACAACAACAACAACAGCAAATAGTTTTCTTTCTTTCCTTAGCTCACTCCCATATTGAATAATAAGATGCAGCATGTGGTAGCATTTGAAGAATTAGATATCACCAGACTGAAGATAAAACGAATAAAAACACTATATCGTAAAATTCATTGAATATGATTCTCTTTATTCAGAATAAGTTGAATGATGTATTAAACATTAATAATATTTCTGATGTACCCCATGCCTGTAAAGAATACGGCATCATAGAGAAGCAAATGAGATGAATTTTTCTTTATAAAATATTTTTGTATATTTGTAAATTCAATATGAATATATCATTCTATGTAATAATAATAATAATAATAATTAGCAGGGTTTTATTTCAATATTAAAGTTAGAATACTAATCAATTTGTTTGATTCTTTATCTCTTCTGGCGCAATTGAAGTTTCTAAACTTTCTTCTTCTTTTATTTCTTCTCCGTCCTTTGAAGCAACAATATCTTCAATATTAGTAGCTACTTTTTTTTGAAGATCATCCTGATGATCTTCTTTAATACCTGTCATGTTCTTAGTTACCTTTGCAGTTTTCTTTTGATGGCTTTTCAAATGTCTTAACATGTTACTCTTAACATTAAATGACTTCTTACAGGTCTTCCAAGGACACTTGAAAGGTGTATCACCTGTATGAATCAAATAATGAGTCTTCAAAGTAGATGGTCTAGAACAAATCTTGCCACATACTGGACATTGTTTACGTAACCGTACCGCTAGACTCAAATTAGATTGGATACTATTTGGGACAGGAATTAAACCATCTGTAACATAATTTGGACCCATACCAGGTTTTGGAACTGTTTGCCCTTGCAAACCAGTTGGAACATTATTTGAAGGCATTACCACCGTCTGGACTGGATTCATCAATACTTCTTGTTGAGGTGGTGCTTGGTACACTATTGAATTTTCATATTCTTGGGACTGGATATGTTGTTGCTGAATTTCAGTTGGGTGAGCCATATTGACAACAACAGGATAAGTAGAAATCATTTGTTGAATATGAGGAATTTGTTGTTGCTGTTGCTGTTGCTGTTGCTGTTGCTGTTGAAATGGAGTAACCACGTAATAGTAACCCGGTTGCTGTTGCTGTTGCATTTGCTGCATTTGTTGTAAGTGCTGTTGATATTGTATTTGTTGTAATTGTTGCTGCTGTTGCAAGACAAAGGCAGCTTCATTTTCTTGTTGCTGTAATTGTGTTTGATTTACCAAATAATTAGTATTGGGACTACCTGCCGGGGTAGCGATAGGAGTAACTTGATTTGAAGAGACTCTTTGTTGTGGACCTGCCACCATTCCAGATGAAGTAGCAGTAGAAGGTGCATAACTTACATTTGAAGGGATTGTTTGAGACATAGAAGATTTTCTAGAGTTAACCATTGATGGCATCGCCGTCACGAACGGTTGAACATTAATAGCCGCACCAGTCGGGTTCATAATGTTTGTATTTGTATTTGTATTTGTATTTGTATTTGATATACCTCTGTGCATCAATGGGGAGGTTCTCATTGATGAAGTCTTTTCATCGTCAGTGAAATCTTGATTTCCAGCATTGGGACTATTCTGTTGGCTATTAATTATTGTAGAGATTGGAGGTAAAGTAACTTTTGTAGAGTCCATATCTGATTTTCTTTTTATGGATGGAGATGAAATTTCTGAAGTATGAGGAAGTGAATTGTTTTCCATAGGTAATGTATGATATAGTGAAGATTGATTGGAGATTGAGTATGGAATATAAGCTGTTAAGTTCATTAAGGGGAAAATGATTTGTATATATGCAAATATATTCTTTTTGTAATTTTGTGTGTGTGTGTACCTGGTGATTGATTGATTATTCTTCTTATTAAAAAAAAGGGTTATATTATCAAGAGATGATATTAGACAATCGTAATAATAATATAACTTAAATTCTCTCTCTTTTTTTAATACTCAAATGAAATAAAGGCGGTTGATTTCTATTTGTAAGCTTTTTTAAAATTTTTATTTTCTATAGTATTAATTAATAATATTAAAAGAAAATGAGATACTGATATGATGATTTGATTTATGAAAGAAAATACAATAAAAGAACAAGATTAAATAATTATTATTATCTCAACGAGTTAAATTTATCGATATAATAAAAAAAAAAGAGGA
>NW_024545238.1:1208984-1427734 GCF_903064755.1 Maudiozyma barnettii | reverse complement strand
AAAAAAAAAAAAAAAAAAAGAGCTGACAATGGCTAGTAAAAATAAAAAGAAAGAGAAGGAATAAGAGAGGTCACATATATATTTTTAAAAATACCAAATAATATTAAAGTTTCGAAATTATACGTCTTGTCTTTTTGATTAAAGGACATATAAACAAAATTAGATAAGTACATTTATTCCTTAGAAGACTAACAATTACAGAGAATTACTATTACGATCGGTGATAATAATCTGAAAAAAACAAAACAAAACAAAAAAGTAGCTAACGATCGATATATACTAATACGTATATGTGATCGAATAGAGGTATAACCGAAGAATGGAACCTACTCCATTAGTAGTATATCGCTGCACATTAGACGTACAATATCGTAATAAAAGTGCTTCTAAAATATCTGTAAGTTCATAATGTGAATATCGTTCTCTCTGAAATTCTCTCAAAGGAAAAGGAAGAACAAATCTTATTAGAAATCATGGAAGAAGAAGGTGTTTCAATTACTAACAATCGGTAGTAAAAAGGAAAGAAATGTAGTAGAAAGTTCTTGTTGTCTCTGCCCCCAAAAGAAAGTGATCAACTTTAGAAGCATAAGAAGAATAGATTATTATTAAAATAATAAGTATTTTTTTTTTAGTTTAATTTTGACACGGAGGATGGACTACGAAGAAGAAAACAATAACAATTAATAAATAACAACGAAGTAGAGAAAATGTCGTAGTACCCGAATGGTAAATCTGTCAATTTCCTATAACGTAATAGCTTGATTCACACGGCACTTAATAAAAAGTCATAAGCCATAAAACGTAGTGGAAGGAAAAAACATTATGATGATGTTGCTGCAAACTGTTAACAGTAAAACAAAAAAAAAAATGTTGTAAAACAAAAACAAAAAGAAGAAGATATACGTAATTTATTTTATTAAGAATAGAAGATAAACGTAGTTCAGAGTACTATTAAGAAAATTGTAAGAAAAGGAAGAAGAAGGCATGACCGTAAAACGGATATGAATATACGTATGTGTTAATCCTTTAAGCATTAAAAGAAAAAAAGGAAAGAAGTATAGTATATTAATATCAACTCAAACTAGCAACCCTTTTGTTAATAGAATATGTTTCAGAAACCTTTACACAAACAATAACAAACGAAGAAGAGGTACAAAATCTCGTTTTGTTATTGTTTCTTTTGTCGGTTTTCGGAAGGTAACCAAGAATAAGAAATAGTCTTAAAGAAAAAGGTGCGTAGGAAAAATGTATTGCTCAGACAACAACAACAACAAAAGAAAACAAATTTTGATGTAGAAAAAGGGGTAAAATAATACGGATGAATAAAAGCCTAAAGTAACCTTAATTATGAAGTAGATCATGAAGAGTGGAAAAGGAAGTAAAATAAATAGTATTATGCAGAAACTTACCTACTCCATGAAATATAATTTAAAAAAACACGTTAGCAAAATAAACTTAAACAGTAATCACAGTATAAACAAATAGTACTACACAATATCTTAGTAGGATTTGCGTGCATCGGAAGAGAGTAAATGAGATAAATTATTGAAGTTTTTCTCTCTCTCTCTCTCAATTTAGTAGATGATCATGAAACCAACTTCGAACAAAACCAAACACAACAATTTGTTTAGTTTCCTATAGTTAGTGAAGATGTTTTAATCCAAGGTTGTTTATATGAGGTATGAGGAAAACAAAATGATAATCCTTTAAATTTGCATAGTAATAAGCGACGCACAAAGAGAGCAGAACGCCCCCTGCCCTTCCCCCAGGTCATATATGTGAGTATCCAAAATAAAAATCTGGAACAGATCGATCTCATGCACGGGACTGCGGGACTCTCTGACGATCTTCACCAGTCGACGCCTGAAAAAAGAAAAGAAAAAAGAAGAAAATATTCTAAGAAGCCAAGGCACAAACCAACCACTCAAAAATTCGCTATATTTTATCTTGGGGGGAGGAGTGAGGTAGATTGCAGAAAAAATACTAACCTGAACAATTGCAATAAAACAAACAAATTGCAAATTTTGAACGGTTCCGTCTAATTAGAGTTTCGCGGACGCTTAAAAGAGGAAAATGTAGGGATGTTTCTCTCCCTGTCTAAAAACACCCAGTAGGAATTTGGTAGTACCATTAATAAATTGTTTTTATATGCATATCCCGTCGAAGAAAGAGAGAAGAACCCAAGAAATAAGGAATCGTGGCTGTGTACAGTTGGTGAACCAGCCGACCAATATTCAATATTCAGTTAATTCGGAGGGATGGGGGAGTTTAAGAACACTGAAATAACAAAGCAACAGATCAATTCTCCTTTCTCCCCTCCCCTCGCTCCCCCCAAGTTGGTGCATTAACGGAAACGGTAAGAGAAAGTAAGAGCACAACCTCTTACTCCTTCCATCATCAACTGTTTGTTCGTCCGCTTTTTTCTTTCTTATTTATTGATACCACAGAAAGAAAAGAAACGACGATAACAATTGTCCGTACAAATTTGACAGATATTTATTTCTACTTTAATCAGTGAAGCGTTATGAGAGAGAGAGAGAGAGAGATAAATAAGTTTTTGTTGCGTTCTTGACATCTTTCGTGGATCACCTCATGTCCTCCCCCACCGGGATACACTGAAATTAAGAAGAGATATTTTTATTAAGTAAGATGACAGACAGACAAGACACATATAAGTATATGGATGGATCCACCCTTACAATTTTTGTTTGTGTTTTGCGTGGGGTGTGTGTGGGAGGACAAGAGCATCAACAAAAGGGATTAAAGTAATTACTTATTTATCAAGAATCACCCACCCTCTAGCATGGTTCATTGAGGTATATAATTAATTTATTCTCCCCTTTTTGGCCTGTTAAAGTAATTAATAAATTGTTTTTCTCTACAGAACTGCACCCTCTTAAAGATGTACCTTATAATTTTAAAGTTATTCCAATAACTTTAATTATCTAAAATTTTCTAAACTTAGTCTCATTGTCTCTCCGTAGCATAGAAATCAAGCCCACCAAGTTTTTATATCTTTCTTTATCTCATTTGAGATATCACCATAATAATAATAACATCTAATAACTATATTGAAACTGGTAATAATAACAACTTCAATAACATCATGGAACGACCCATTGAGATATATTATTATTTGTTCTTTTCCTTTTGGATATCTTACTGGTTTAACTGCTATTTACGTTACATGATGCAGGGCGGTTATTATCGTACTATCGCCGTCTCGGTCTTGGTCTTGTTTTTAATTTTAATTTTAATTTTGATTTTGATTTTGATTGTGATTGAATTAACTGTGTTAAAAAATGAAATTAACCGCGTGTGCAAAATATCACAAGGGTTTCCTTTCTCTCCCCACATCTATCGAATTAGTAAATAGACTTCCCTACAAAAAAAAAGGAATTAACCTTGTGTTTCTTTTTTGGTTTGGTCCTGACGAAAGTCAATATTCTAATTGTAAATTTTTTTATCCAGTTACTTCCAATATCTTTGCTTTTTGAATTGAAAACCTTTGTTATTATTGACAAGCTGTTGTTTGTTTTAGATGAAGAAGACCTTTGAAAACGTTTCATATGTGTTATTATTTATCATTCTTGATGCAAGGTTTGAAAAGAATGGCAGACCGAGACAAAATTTATAGAAGATCCCTTGCACAGATACCAAGGAAGTTAACATTAAACAATAATAGCCTGCAGAGTAAGAAGATTTTTTGTTTTCTCATTTCATTTCATTTTATGCCCACGCGTCTTTGTCTTTGTCTTTATTTTTCGTTCGCTCTTCGTAACGTTTCTGTTCATATAACAAACAACATGAAAAAAGAAAAGTTGCATGAAGATAAAACAAATCTATCGTTTCAATACAACATTATTATTACAATTCTACATTACTACAATACTTTCTTCCTTCTTTAAATTACTCTTGGACTCAGGTGATTCGAACATCATAATATGTAACTGTAATGAAAATAGATCCGTATTTCTTTTCCATTCTTCCTTACGTAATGAAACCCCGACATTTTGATTGGTACCGTTGAAAATTTATTCCTTGCTTAATATGCCGAAGCGATGGATCATTCGAATTGAGAATCTTCAATATTGCAATTAATAAATTGTATTTTTTTCTATTTCTCTCTCTCTTTCTTCACTAGGCATAAAAAATAATACAATTTAGACAAGAATATATTTTTACTTTAGAAGATATTGTGTCTCTTCAGTTCTTCCTTCATCGTATGCGAATGGTTTGTGGTACATATGTATATGTGAAGCGATATACACTCCCTTGTCAAGTTTTTTTTTTTTGACAAGGTGTGACCTAAATAAAAACTTTTATTCTAGATATCCTATAAAATAAAGAAGAACAACAAAAGCTTGTTATATGTCTCGGCCGAAAATTTGTTAAAGCCTACCGTTCTTTAAACATCGATGCAATATATAGAAAACGTTGAAGGACAGCAATTCTTTTTTCTTGTTGAAAGTCTTATTTGTTAAATTTGTATTTGTTTCTCACCTATTCGACAAATTTAAATTTAACAAATAAGACTTTTACTATTATAATATAATTTATGTTGAATGTAGACATCAAAACAATAACAACAATATAAAGATATGTCAGTTGAATTAGACAGCAATGAGAAAAAATATAACAAACCTGTATTTGAAACCAAACGAATATCTAATATTGAATATATCTTACACGGTTAAGTGATCAACAATATTTCTAGCTCTTGTTGTTAATCTATAAGGAGAAAATGTTAATCAATTTAACGGATCCGTTCGGAAAGAATTAAATAATCAACGAAAGACAGTAATGACATAAATTTCTTTCTAGCGTTGTTTCTGTGAAGAATCTAAGAACAGCTGCAGGAATACCAAGAGGGGGTTATTTGAGCTCTCTCTGTCTCTGTCTCTGTCTCTCTCTCGCACACGAAAAACAAAATAATTGTAGTGTTGGATAATACTAGACTATGACAGTAATAACAGTGGACAACAAGAATAATCTAACATTTTGATTATTTTAATTGCAAAATTTAGAAATCACAAGATTGACAGATTAACCAGTATTCCATCCTATGATACTTTCTTCTTCTTGGTTACCGTAATATTTCAAATATGTTGAACGGATAAAACTTTAAAATTATATAATTTAATTTACATGTACTTACTTGATTTTAAATAGGAAAGGAGTTATTCGAGACCGTAGTTAAAGTTTCCAAATTAGTTTGGAGAGATATTTTCAAGAAACACTTAGAATTGTCCTCTGTCCCTTTGAGAGCAAACTTAACGGATTGCTACCATTTTCTATTCAACTGTAAAACAAAACCTTACATATTGAATAGGATAAAAATAACCTTAATTTTAGAACAATCGTTACTATTAAATAAACTTTCTGATTTTTGTTATTTAGAATTGTCTACGTATTATTATTTATTACCTTCTAAGTTTCTTTCATCCTACCTTTATTGTTATAACTAATCACTCACAGAAATTCTTCAAAACGTTTTATTTTTATTTTGGTTGTGCAAAGTTGTTAAAGTTAGGATTTAGTTTATCAACGTCCGAAAAAATTTAAGCTTCTTCGGATGCGACGGTTAGGTTCATTATGAATATCGAACCAAGGATAAAATGTGATAAAGAGATTCAAAGTGTGGATTTTTCATTCATTCTTAGTTGAAAAACCGTAAAATATAGCATATTCTTGCTATTTTACCTTGAATTATTAGTAGTTTCCAAAAGAAACCATATAATGGTGCTAACAATGCTGCACATTTACTCCCTGTAAAAGTTTCTTTTTTTAAAAGAAATTCTGGATCGTAATTGACAGTTAGTGCAGATCCAGTCTCTTTCCGAGTTAAGTATAAATCATATTTTCTTTTCTTTTTTACCTTGTGTTACTTAATGTTTTCACTTTTGTCTATACCTGGAACAGCAGCTGGCCATTTGAAAGTTCTACTTGTGTCAACCGCCCACAAAAATATTCTTCAAGCGTAAGGAGATAAGCTTCAAAAAAATTTAAAAACAAAAAACAAGAATTATGTTGGGTAAATAAGGCAAGAGAAAATCACTATTAACTCATCGAGTATAGAAATTCTGTAGACAGATAGTGTCAATTAATTGTAATAATCACTCTCAAATTAATTTTTATAACCAATTCTTTTTATTTTATTTATTTGTTCATGGGGAAAGAAGAAAGTCGTTCAGTAAGGAGCGACAAACACTATTCAAAAAGAGAAAATCAAGAAGATTATAATCGTCATCATCAAGGTCACACCTCCAGTTTCTATCCCAAGACAATAAGACCAAAGAGTAACACTAAACATAATAACACTAACAATCAATTTATTGAATTAAAAAATTTATTAGTTAATAAAGATCAGAAGATTTCTAATTTAGAAAATGAAATTAATGAAATAAGACGCTCTAGATACAATTTAACTTCTGATGATAGGAAGGATAAATATGGTTATACTAGTAAATTTCTTACTAAAAGACCAGGAAGTTCTGTAAAATTTCGTTTACACGATTTATCAAATGTAGAAAGTCCAAATTATAGTGACGACGACAACAATAAAGAAGAACAAGATATAAATAATCAAAAAGTATTGGATAATATAACTAGAAGTTGTAATATATCTCCAAAGGCAAAGTCAAAAACAGAATCTCTAAGAACAGAAACTTCATTAGCTACGACAAATTCTACCCAAGTACACAGAAATAATGCTTTTTTTAAAGTTGTCATTGTTCCATTTTTACAAAAAATAATTAAACAATTTACTTCTAGTTTAGTCTTTAAAACTAAAGCAACCGAAATATATCAAAGGTTTATTGAAATGATGGATGTTGACTTCAACGATTATAATAAATTCAACTTATTACATGACATCCTAGAAGATTTTTCGTTTTTACACATGCAACATATTGGTTTACTAAATAAAGAAATTCAATATGAAAAGGCTTCACAAGTAATGATTCAAAAATATAATACTAATAACAACCTAAATAAATCATTTAGTAGAGGAAACTTTGAAAATTACGATAATCAGGATAGAACTATTCCAAGAACTTCTGATAATGTATTGAATTCACAATATGGATACCAGTATATGGAAACACCCAATTTACAAAATAGGGTATTTTGTACTAATAATATACAGAGAGAACCATATAATTATTCACCATCAAGAAAGTCATTTATCCCACAAAATCATCAAAGTTACGATTTTCCTTACAGTAATCAATATGATTTGAACCAAACAACTAGTAGTACTGCTGCAGATATTCTACAAAGAGACAATATTCTTAACAATATTAACCGCTCAAGACTTGATCATACATGTGACGATGTTTATTCAAATACTCCACCCCAGATGGTATCAATACGGAATGCAAGAGATAATATACCTTCACCAATAGAAAAGAGATTTAATAAATTTAATCTAAAACATAATAATTCTAAAAATCCTCCCCACTCGCATATGTCCCAATCAAACGTTCCATATAATCTGAACAAGGAAAATATGTAGCTATTATCAAAAACAAAATACAAAAAACAAAAAACAAAGTCGACAAAACAATTTGCGCCCTCTATACTTTTTTAATTTTTAACTATGTATACCAATCTGATAAATAATATAATATTCTTATTCGAATTTTCAAAAAAACAACTACAGTTTATAGGTTTAATGATTACTGACACTTCATAATTTTTATTATCTGGTATCTATGTGGCGCTCCGGCACACTCAACTATGACGAACGCGTCCGCGCACATCACGAAAAATCATTTTCTATCTAATCATCGATCGATAATCTTTCTTTCGATTTTGGCGTATTAAATTTTTCAATTCAATTTCCTTCAACAATTAACTACAATATTTTAGGAATAGTTTCTTTTACCACTCGAGCATAGTTCAGGATAATAAGAGCTTGACTACACTATCCATAGTTATCAAAACTTCTATTGATATACAAAGAAAATTAATAACAGTCTTTTTTTTTCTTAGTTCCATTTCGTGAGATAGTAAGAAACGCAATTTCATTAATTCCTCCTGTGATTTTGATTAGAAATGAGTGAAGATATTAAAATTGGTAAGAAAGGGAGTATTTTATCATTTTTTAAAAATACAAAAAAAGATACTTCAAAGAACAAGGTCGCAAATAAAGAAACACCTATTTCCGTTGATATTACGAATTCAAGTGATGTAATTGATCTTGATGACCTTGATAAAGATGATAATGATAAAAAGAATGAGCTAACAAACGAAGTTGTTACAACCTCTATAGATAGGGAGACCAATACAGTTAGTGTACCTGAATCAAACAACTCAGAAACTAAACAGTTGAGCGATAAAAAGGAACCGACAGTTGATTCGATTGACCCCTCCGATGATGTTCCAGAACTAAGTGTTGACAATACAGTAGTCACTAAGGAGGTCAATGAAGACGATGAAAACAGCAAAGCTAATAAAGATAATACAGAAAAAGAAGATACGAAACAAATTGAAAAAAAGAAAAAAGCAGAAGAAAAGTTAATTGTCAAGAAACAAAAGGAAGAAGAACGATTGAAATTTAAACAAGAACGAGAACAAGAAAGATTACGACTCAAAGAACAAAAAGAAGAAGAAAAACGTAAAAGGGAAGAGGAGAAACAAAAACTTAAAGAACAACGTGAAGAAGAGAAACGCAAAAGGGAAGAAGCTAAATTGAAGCTAAAACTAGAACGTGACTTAGAACGAGCCAAAAAGGAAGAAGAGAAACGGAAAAAAGAAGAACAAAAGAAGAAAGAGGAAGAAGCTAAAGAAAAATCACAATCTCGTATTGCTAATTTCTTCAAGAAAGTCAGCGATAAAAATAAACCTGAAACCTCTAAATCTGATTATGAATCATCTTTTTTGCCATTTTATACCAGAGATGGTGTTATAATGCCAATTACAAGCATTACTTCTAAGGATGAGATTAAAGACAAAATGAACGCAATTGATGATATGCTGAATCAACCTATTACTGAGAATAACATCAACAAACAAAAATTATGGTTATCTTCTCGTCAAACGTCCAGAAATAAAGGCATAAGTTACAAAGCAGTTACTTTGTTACAACAAATGACAGCTAAGGACAAAAGTGATGAAGAATTACAAGCATTATTATCTTTGGTGCCTCAAAAATATATTAAATTTTATGAAAATGTTAGACCGCCCTACATTGGAACATATTCAAAAGATACAAAATTACCAATTGATAATCCATTCTCTACAGAAGGTACTAATTATAATTATTCATACGACTCTGATCTTGAATGGGTAAACGAAGAAGAAGATGCTGATGGTGCTGGAATTGATAACCTAGAGAGTGGAGACGAAGAAGACGACGAGGATGACGACGAAGAAGAAGGTAGTGAGAATGAGTTTGATGGTTTCTTGGATAAAGAAGAATCTGGCAACTCGGGAAACAATAATAAGAAGTTTATCGGACCATTAATACCTACTGTCCTTCTTCGTGTTAATATCGAAAGCATGGACGGTGATGACAAGCAATATTTCAATTTAACATCTGCTGAATCACTACTAGCTGATATGACACTCCCAATCGAACCGCATGAAAAAATACGAAATGCTACACAATCGAGAGTTTCGGCTAACACTTCTCCATCTAAAAGATTAGCAGATGCATTAGATAATAACCCAAATAATAACGGCTCTTTAGAGAGTCCCGAGAAGAAAAAAGCCAAACTATTAATAACCGACCCTAAGGATCTTTTGAAATTGTTTGATGAAATTCAAGATAGTACCTTCTCATTAGGAACTGTCACTGAAATATCTCAGAAGAGTCTACCCAATTACAATAAACAAACAATTAAGAATACTGTTAAAGAATATGCTATTAGGGGTTCAGGAAAAGGTGATAGCCCTCGTAAATGGCAAATAAAGGATATAACTCACTGGGAACAATTACGTAGTAGCGTATGATACATCAACACTATAATTAATTTTCAAAAGACACAAACTTAGAATAGGATAACCAATACATATACATAGACTCTATCCAAGACACAGTTACTACATTTCTTATTGTATTTTGAATTTATTTCATATATTATTCACATTCGAATATTGTAGAGTTAAACCCTGTACAAGATTTTCCGTATATCTTGACTTAAGGAAATAAACCTTCCACTCGATTAACTGGGGTCAGTCTTTGAGAGAAAATGATTAAAAGAATGTCGATAGCCACTGTTACAGATTATATTGTTAAGTTATCATCACTTTTTTGTCTGATTACTTTAGATACAGGAAACCATCCCAAATTGAACAACAAAACCCAATTACTATAGTATGGTGTGGAATATACAGCATAAACACGCAATATTCTAAAGGTCCATCCGTCTGTTCTCTTCACCCAGAATCTTTAAAACTGATAGAACTCTAAACTATACCCTGCATTCATTCATCTGGAAATTATATAATTTTATGACTTATTACGTTTATTTCTTCCGCGGTGTCTACTGTGCAGCCCACATCTCTGTCCTATTTTCCTCCCCTCTGGGTTGATACTCAGTAGAAAAGAGAAGACATTTCTTTTTCGCGGAACGGAACAGTTCTTATCCGCATAAATTATTATACAACAATAATAACAATAATAATACAACTTATTCATCTACTCTGATTGACCAATCTATATATATAATTATGGATATTGCAGCCAATACTATGTTGATTATTGAATTGCTTGATTGAATCACGGCTTCCAAGAACTCTTATATAATGAGTAATGAGAGTTATTACTCATCTAAGCTACTTGACATGAAAGGGTCTACTCTTTAGTTTGGCATCTAGTAATAATGAAATAGAATGGGGAGGTGGAGTGCAGAAAAGGTAGATAGAGACATAAGAAAGGGGCAACCGAGGTGGTCACCCACTATGTCTCAAAAGTTGTTCTGGCCATGTGAAAGTGTTTGTTATATACTATTTTCAATGATTACGATAACGAAATTAGTAATCAGTTCTTAGTTCAATGCCATATAAAGGATACAATATCTTCACCTTTGATATTTTAAATTGAAAACTACCTTCGTAATAATATATGCATATATATATACATACATACATACAACAGCAATAAAAACTCATCAGGAACAACAGGACTGTGGTTATAATTGGTTCTCCGAGTGCTTTCTTTCCAACTTGTTCCCTCTAACATCCAAGGTCACTCAGATTCTTCTGAGAAACTGGTCAACAACATGAATGTCAGTCAAGTCGTCATTCTAACATGAGACTCTCCCTTTTTTTCAGCAAGATTGCGCTAAGGATCTGGGAATCAATAACACCACGCACTTGAAACTTGCAGCTGATCCATGTTGTCAGTTTAGCAATTCCATACTCTTTTCAATCTTTTATATAACTAATGGATACTATTTTTTTTATTATTATACCTTTCATAAACCTTATGTGACATTTTTATATTCTGACTGTTATTTTCTTGGTTGCAATGCCATTACCCGCAAATTTCTGAAATTTAATTATGTTACCGGATTAGGAAATTTGATTGCATGCAGACCCGAAAAAAAAAAGAACGAAAATTTATGCAAACTCGAAAGCACACGATATTTTCCACACTCGACACATTAAAAACTAACTAATTATGAGTTTAACGTTTAGTAAGATAGCCGCATTTCTTTACCAAGGTGATATCGTTAGTTCCAAATACTTCTAACATATTAAAAAAAAATATTGTGATTTTTCCTTTCTTGTAACAATCTAGGAACTCAAACGACAGAAATATAGCCACCCGAAACATGTCTGATCAACCAAGTTCTCCAGCTCCAAGTTCACCAGGACCAACTCCAACGCAACCAGACTCTGCTCCACCTAATCAGTCGTCTCCTGCTAGACTGTTCTATAACTCTTCCTCCTCTCAAGGTGATACATACGATACCAATTCTGCTGCTAGAAGAGTGGGAAGCAGTCAAAATAATCGTTTTGGATCCTCTCCATTCAACTACCCATCATCTTCTCAAAACCATTCTTCCGATATCAATGGTAGCTCAGCTAGACCAAATTTACACTCAGCCGCCACTCCTAGTGCTAACAGATTTTCGAGTATCAGAAGTGAAGCATCTGCCAATGGCTCCAATTCTTCATCCAGTTTCAGAAGAAGAAGAAATGATGTACAAGGTTCCGATTTTTCGTCACCAAGAAGATTCTTCTCTGGTGCTCCTAACTCGCAACAACATAGCTCCAGCTCTGATGCTCCATCTGAAGCAAACGAACCAGTTAGGATTATTTGGGGTACGAATGTTAGTATCCAGGAATGTGCTAATAACTTTCGTAATTTCCTAATGTCTTTCAAATATAAGTACCGTAAGACACTTGATGAACGTGAAGCATTCATCGATACCACTACAGATGAAGAATTGTATTATGTAAACCATTTAAATGAAATGAGAGAATTAGGTACCACAAACTTGAACTTAGATGCGAGAAATCTCTTGGCTTACAAACCAACAGAAGAATTGTATTATCAATTATTAAATTACCCTCAAGAAGTTATATCAATCATGGATCAAACCATTAAGGACTGTATGGTCTCACTAGTGGTTGATAATCATCTAGATTTCAACCTTGATGACATTGAAACAAAATTCTATAAAGTTAGACCTTATAACGTTGAATCAGCAAGAGGTATGCGTGAATTGAATCCAAATGATATAGATAAATTGATTAGTTTGAAAGGTCTGATATTAAGAACTACCCCAGTTATTCCTGATATGAAGGTCGCCTTCTTTAAATGTAATGTATGTGACCATACAATGGCAGTAGAGATCGATAGAGGGGTCATCCAAGAACCAGCAAGATGTGAACGTATTGATTGTAATGAACCAAACTCAATGTCCCTAATTCACAATAGATGCTCCTTTGCTGATAAACAAGTTATCAAGCTACAGGAAACCCCAGACTTAGTCCCAGATGGTCAAACCCCTCATTCTGTATCACTATGTGTATACGATGAATTAGTCGATTCCTGTAGAGCTGGTGATAGAATTGAAGTAACTGGTACATTTAGATCCATACCTATTAGGGCTAATTCCAAGCAAAGAATACTGAAGGCCTTATACAAAACATACATTGATGTTGTTCATGTGAAAAAGGTTTCCGATAAGAGACTAGATGTCGATACTTCTACTGTGGAACAAGAGCTTTTGCAAAATAAACTAAATCATGGAGAAGTAGAATTGACAAGAAATGTCACAGATTCTGATATCGCCAAAATTCATGAAGTTGCAAAAAGAGAGGATCTATACAATTTACTGTCTAGATCAATCTCTCCAAGTATTTTTGAACTAGATGACGTGAAAAAGGGTATTCTGTTACAATTATTCGGTGGTACTAATAAACATTTTAATAAAGGTGGTCGTTATAGAGGTGATATCAACATTTTATTGTGTGGTGATCCATCTACCGCTAAATCTCAAATCCTTCAATATGTTCACAAAATTGCTCCTCGTGGTGTATACACATCTGGTAAGGGTTCTTCCGCGGTTGGTTTAACTGCCTACATCACTAGAGACGTTGACACAAACCAACTGGTTCTAGAAAGTGGTGCCTTAGTGTTATCTGATGGTGGTATTTGTTGTATTGATGAATTTGATAAGATGAGTGATTCTACCAGATCTGTTTTACATGAAGTAATGGAACAACAAACAATTTCTGTAGCCAAAGCTGGTATCATAACAACCTTGAATGCTAGAACGTCTATTCTGGCTAGTGCTAACCCTATCGGTTCTCGTTACAATCCAAATCTTCCTGTGACTGAAAATATCGACTTACCACCACCTTTGCTATCCAGGTTTGATTTGGTTTACTTAGTGTTGGATAAGGTTGACGAATCAAATGACAGGGAATTAGCAAACCATTTAACTGCTTTATACCTAGAAGATAAACCGCAGCATGTTTCTCAGGATGATATCCTACCTGTTGAATTTTTGACAATGTACATCAACTATGCCAAGGAGCATATTCATCCAGTGATCACCAACACTGCCAAGACCGAGTTGGTCAGAGCATATGTCGGTATGAGAAAGATGGGTGATGATTCTAGATCGGACGAAAAAAGAATCACAGCCACGACAAGACAACTGGAGAGTATGATCCGTCTATCGGAAGCTCATGCTAAGATGAGATTATCTGAAACTGTTGAATTAGAAGATGTACATGAAGCTGTTAGATTAATTAAGACAGCTATAAAGGACTATGCTACAGATCCCAAGACCGGTAAGATCGATATGAACCTTGTTCAAACAGGTAAATCGGTCATTCAAAGAAAATTGCAAGAGGATCTAACAAGGGAAATTGTTAAGATCTTGACCGAACACACCTCTGACTCGATGAGTTTTAATGAATTAAACAAACAAATAAACGAACACTCACAAGATAGAGTTGATTCATCTGATATATCGGACGTATTGGCTAGGTTAATACAGGAGGACAAAATCATAGTCTTAGGTGAAGGTGTAAGAAGATCGATTCGTCTAAATAGACGTGTTTAATTATTGAGAAGAGATCATTAAAGGGGAACTCTCTTACAATAATTTGTTCTGATCAACTATATAATCATATATGTTAAAACTCCCCAATTTGTAATTATATTATTCTAAATTTAATTTTTCAGTGTTGATATTGATAGAGAAAACAGCTATATATATATTTGAGGTAAGAGTTCGGTTAGACTACTAATACAGCTTGTAGTTATCTATCGTACCTCTCAATCCATCTATCCGAACTTTCTCCATATATTCCAACCGTTATCGATTACTTATTAGAATATCTTACTTCAAGCCTATATAAGGTGAATATCATTTGTAATTATTCAATATGATTGGTCGAGCAAGCTTCCCTCGGGCTTTTCGATAAAATTCCTTTAAAACGGACATTTTTTAAAATTGACGAAACTCATTTCAAGAAAAAGTTTCAATTAAAAAGTCAACTGCATCTTTAGGGATAACGACATTTCTAAGACAACAAAAGATTATTAGAAAATCCTATAGATAACAATTATACCTTATTTCTGTTTGATTTATCCATATCATATTTTCAACATTCAGCACCCTGTTCCTATAATTAGATCTATTGAGAAGATTAAAATATATCTAAATATTAAATAACTGTCTGCTCATCAATCACCCAAAAAATAAAACTAAAAAACAAATAATTAGTCAAAACTGAAATCATGCTAGCCAGAATCCAAACTGCAGGAACCAGTCTATTAACTAAGACTGCAGCTTTAGTGACAAAGACCGTCGAAAAGACCGTGTACTGTGGTAAAGTCACTGGCGAACTTTCGAAGCAAATCTACAAATCTGAGAAGTTACAACCGCCATCTTTAGATGAATTTAAATCTGTTTACATGAACCTATACACCAATTCTTTAAGATACATTAAAACACCACAGCAAGCTGTTAACTGTGTCAAGGCCTCTGGAAAAAATGATCTTTTGAAGTACGGTGCTGTTGGTATTCAATTACTAGGGTTCTACTCAGTTGGTGAAGTTATTGGCAGAAGAAAGCTGGTTGGTTACAACTGCTATACGGAGAAGGTAATCCACCATTGAACTTGAATGAAGAGTATAATCTTTTACCTTGCAAGTCCTCACTTTAATTTATATATTCGAGATTATTTAACTTGTTACATATCGCAAATACTAGTATTCCATAATCTAAACAATCACCGCGAATGTCTTTCATATTAAGAACGACATCATTCTATGAAGGACAGCCTACATACATACATATATATATATAATCCAAATAGATACCCTTGGCATACCTAGGTATAAGTCCATGTTTAGTTACAATTACAGTAAATAATAGATATGCATTTAAATTTATTTTTTATGGAATTACATAATAGATTTCTCGTAGAGATTGATGAGTTCTTTTGGGCCATTTTTTTTATTAACACCACAGAACCACAGTACAATGCTATCAATTAGATTGAGCATCTCTGATATGCTGATGAAGTACTGCTATTCTTTGTGCAATGTCCATGAAAAGATTAAACTCTTCTATAACGGTATTAATGATTGCATGCAGACCAGATTTCAAAGACACAAAATCGTTAAACTCCATACTATTTTTAACACCACTACCATTATTCAAGATTGGATCAGAACTACCTATAACTTCGTTATTTATACCATTAATAGTATTCTCAATATCAGATAAGACCCTAGAGTATTCATCCAATTTTGAATTATACACTTGAATTCTATGCTGAAAGAATTTATCTAGTTCCATGGACGACACTTTACTGCCTGGAGTTAATAGTTGTTGTAGTAATATCGAAAATGTTTGAGTATCAGCAATATTATAGTCTGTTAAATCTTTAATTGCTTTAATTTTCTTTAAATCTTGTGCTAATAGTTGATTTGTCTGAGATTGAGTCTTCAATAGATACTGTATATCACGAGGTACGGAGTCTATTAATTCGATATGTTCACTGTGTTCTGATTTCAAATTTTGGGATATTTGCACTTGTCTCTGTATATATTGGTCTAATTGTTCGATTTCTTGTTTCAATTGTGGTGGTAAATCCGATATCCTTGTCAATGGATTGACAGGCAACTGTGATATTTGTTGTAAAGCTGAAATCTGTTGCTGTTGTTGCTGTTGTTGCTGATTACCAAATAGACCGCCACCTAATGAATTGTTATTATTATTACCAAACAACCCACCACCAGTAGTCGCTGAAGCATTGGTATTGTTACCAAATAGACCACCTCCAGTTGCAGGTTTTCCGCCAAACAAACCACCTGTAGTGGCTGGCTTTGCACCAAATAGTCCACCAGAAGGCGCAGCTGTATTGTTATTACCAAATAATCCACCTGTAGCTGGGGTAGCTGGTTTCGCACCAAATAAACCTCCTGTCGAAGATGAAGTCATATTGTTAGTAGCCCCACCAAACAATCCACCTGTAGCTGGCGCCGCTGGTTTAGCACCAAACAAACCACCGGTAGTAGGTGCTGTGTTATTATTATTAATATTATTAGTGGAGCTGAATAATCCACCTGTAGCAGGAGCAGCAGGTTTAGTACCAAATAAACCACCGGTAGCAGGTGCTGTGTTATTGTTATTAGCTGCACCAAACAGACCACCAGTAGCAGGAGCTGCGTTATTGTTATTCGTTGCTCCAAACATACCTCCTCCTACACCCGGTACAGCCGCATTATTATTATTAATATTATTATTAGTTGCACCAAATAGTCCACCTGAAGTGGCACCTGTTGGTTTATTCCCAAACAACCCACCTGCAGTGTTTCCTGAAGTGTTGTTTGCAGCATTATTCTGCCCAAAACTGAAACCTGTATTAACGCCTGCCGTACTATTCATGTTACCTTGATTCTGACCAAACAGCGACCCTGTGGAAGCTGGTTTCCCTAAATTGAACATCTTATTTCACGATAGATCAAAAAAAAAGAGAATGTGTATTTCTGTCGTTAAAACGGTTAAGCCAAAGCACAAAAATCACTCAATTGTATTTAAAATGGTTTCACAATCGGTGCAAATATAATTCCTCCAGTGCTAGACCCTAGTTTCACTTAAAACTCCTCGCAATCTTGTCATCTAACGTCTATTCCATATCCTTTAATATCTATCACATTAAAAAAGGCCCAAATACGAAAACAAATTTCAACTCAAAATTTTTAACGTATAAAGTGATAACATGACGTGACAGTCCGGGTAACACAACGCTTACTCAATTTTATTACGGAAAATATTCGCTGTTAGGCAACAAAGGAAGGGAGGCGGGTTGAGAAGTTGAGAGGACAACGATACTTACTACTCCAAGAAGACAATAACCATTAGAATAATTGAAGGTTAAGGATGGGAAAAGAGGGAATTGCCTCACTAGCAGCAATTATTAGTCTCTATAAGACAACATCTAGATACACAGATATATATCTATTTATCTTTTGCTGATATAAATATTGTTCCTCCTTTAATTTGCTGAAAGAAAGAAGCATAAAGACAAGGTAAAAAAAGGGCGCTAGAGAAATAAAAGAAACAGCGACTACAGAAGTTAGAATTGAAATAAGGTTGTGTTTTGTTTTTGTACTATATTTATTTGCAATTGTTATCTACCGAATTAAGTGTAATCAATTGAAATACACAGTTTCAGAAAGTAATTAACCAGTTTTGTAAATATATCGGAATAAAGCAGGTTAAAATTAAGACCTTTTTTATTTTTTTATTTTAAAACAACAACTACATTAAACGAAATATTAAGTCAATAAATAGACAAATATGGGTATTCCAAAGTTTTTCAGGTATATCTCTGAGAGATGGCCTATGATTTCTCAATTGATTGAAGGTAATGATATTCCAGAGTTTGACAACTTGTATTTAGATATGAACTCTATTTTGCATAACTGTACTCACGGTAATGACGATGATATTACAAAGAGACTATCTGAGGAAGAAGTATTTGCCAAGATTTTTTCATATGTAGACCATTTATTCCAAACTATCAAGCCTCAGAAAGTGTTTTACATGGCAATTGATGGTGTTGCACCCCGTGCTAAAATGAATCAACAGAGAGCTCGTAGATTTAGGACCGCGATGGATGCTGAACATGCTTTACAAAAAGCTATCAAAAATGGTGAACCGATACCTAGTGGAGAACCATTCGATTCCAATTGTATTACACCAGGTACCGAGTTTATGGCTAAATTAACTACAAACTTGAAATATTATGTCCATGACAAAGTGACTAATGACTCCAGATGGAGAAATGTCGAAATTATATTCTCAGGTCATGAAGTCCCAGGGGAAGGTGAACATAAAATTATGGATTTCATCAGAAAGTTAAGAGCTCAAGATGGATTTGATAATAATACAAGACATTGTATCTACGGTTTGGATGCAGATTTGATTATGTTATCTCTTTCAGCACATGCTCCACATTTTGCCCTTCTGAGAGAAGAAGTCACATTTGGCAGAAGAAGTAAACAACAGACGTCATTAGAGACCCAAAACTTTTATTTGTTGCATATTTCATTATTAAGAGAATATTTAGAACTTGAGTTCAATGAAATCTCTGATGAATTGAAATTTAAATATGATTTCGAGAGGATCCTGGACGATTTTATCCTTATCATGTTCGTCATCGGTAATGATTTCTTACCTAATTTGCCTGACTTGCATCTAAACAAAGGTGCGTTCCCTGTAATATTACAAACTTTTAAAGAAGCTTTACTCCATCTAGATGGTTATATTAACGAACATGGTAAGATCAACCTACATAGATTAAAAGTATGGTTGGATTATTTATCTCAATTCGAATTAATGAATTTCGAAAGGAAGGATATCGATGTTGAATGGTTTAACCAACAATTAGAGAATATCTCATTGGAAGGTGAAAGAAAGAGAGCTCGTATGGGTAAAAAATTGTTACTAAAACAACAAAAGAAAATCGTAGGGTTTGTTAAACCATGGGTATTAAAGATTGTTAATGAAACATACCCATTAGATATTTCTGATGAGAAGATTCCGACTATCGAATTGGCCGATGAACATATCATTGAAAACTTACCATTCTTAAAGGAATTTGCACATGAATTGGGTCTATTTGTGGTACATTCAAAATCAAAGGATGTGTATTATTTGAAATTAGATGTCGATGGTATAAATCCTAATGAAACTGAAGACGAAAAAAATGACCGTATTGCTGGTATAAGAAAGACAATCAGAAAGTACCAACAAGCCATACTAGTTGAGGATTCGGATGAATTGGACAGAGAACAAGCTTTGTATAATGACAGATTCGAAGTATGGAAAGAGAAATATTATCAAGACAAATTCGGTTATACTTTTACCAAAAAGAGTAAAAAATCTTCAAAGATCCACACAAAACCAGTGGATGAAGATTTTGTAGAAAAACAACAAGTTGCTGAAAGTGTTGGAATTGAAACTGAGAATGGTAATGACAATTCCAGTACAGAAATCGAAAAGGAACATGAAAATAACAGTAATGTTGACGATGGTAATAAAGATGTTGTAACATTAACTCAAAACTATGTCGAAGGGTTGCAATGGGTTTTATATTATTATTACCGTGGTTGTCCATCTTGGGGATGGTACTTCCAATACCATTATGCACCAAGAATTTCTGATTTATCCAAGGGTATCGACCAAATTATTAAGTTTGATCAAGGTGAACCATTTACACCTTTCCAACAATTGATGGCAGTTTTACCAGAAAGATCAAAGACCCTATTACCTCCAGCACTAAGACCACTTATGTATGACCCTAAGTCACCTATTCTAGACTTTTACCCTGCTGAGGTTGAGCTAGATAAAAATGGGAAGACTGCAGATTGGGAAGCTGTTGTGAAAATATCGTTTGTAGATCAAAAGAGATTAGTGGAAGCTATGGCACCATATTTGACCAAATTAACTCCAGAAGAGAAGAAGAGAAATGGTCGTGGTAAAGAGTTGATTTTCACATTCAATCCACAAATCGACGAAATATATAAGAGTCCTTTAAGTGGTATATTCGGAGACATCGAACATAACCAATGTATCGAAAGGGAATATTTAGGTTACTCCATGGATGGTCTTGAATATAAATATGGTTTACTTCCAAATGCTAAATCTGGTGCTGATTTATTGGCAGGTTTCCCAACGCTAGCCACTATTCCTTACAAGAACAAACTAGAATACAATGAAAGTATGGTCTTCCAGCAACCGTCTAAGCAACAATCTATGTGTCTATATGTGGAAGATGTTTACCAAGAAAATAATTTGACTATCGAGGAATTAGCTAAGAGATATTTGAACAAAGTTATTTACACCAGATGGCCATACATGAGAGAAACAAAACTTCTTTCGATATCTACTGGTAAGAAGTTCTTGGAATTCAATGAATATAAAGATGCTAAAGGTAAGCATCACTTTAAGATAATCGAAAGACAATGTGACAATCATGAACAAAGAGACTTTGAATCGCAAAAGAGATCTATGCTGAGAAATTACAAGAAGAAATCTGCTGTCATTTTAGATAATATTCGTGCTATCATCACCGTTATTCCAGTTACTGGTCTAATGAGAAATGAGGATGGTGCTTATATGAAAACATTTGGCGAAGTCCCAGAAAACTTTCCTCTGCAATTGATGGTTGAAAGTGTCTCTAACAAGGACGAAAGATATATCGAAAGGCCACCAAAGCCAATTAATATTGAATTCCCAATGGGGTCTCGTGTTATTTTCCTTGGTGATTACGCATATGGTGGTGAAACTACTATCGACGATTATTCCAGCGAAAAAAGATTAAAGATTACTGTCAAAAAGAGATTCCTTCAAGCTGAACCTATAATTGGAAAAGAGAGAGTTAAGAATGATAATGCGTTAGTTCAATATCTCCCATCTTACATTGTTTCCAAGAAGTTAAATATCAACAGACTATTTTTGTCAAGAATTACATCAAAATTCCTGATTTCTGACATTGATGGAAGACGTGTGGATATTGGTATCCCAGTTAAATTTGAATCCCAACACAAAAAAGTGCTTGGCTATGCTAGAAGAAACACCAAAGGTTGGGAATACTCCACTATTACAATGAATTTGTTGAGAGAATACAAAATCAGATTCCCAGACTTTTTTGCAAGAATGGAGAAGGTTGGTAACGATATTCCAAGTATTGAAAAGCTGTACCCTGAAATGCCAATGAAGGAAAGTGTAAAGATTTTGGATCAAGTCAAGACCTGGTTGAAACATGTCACTGAGAACTTTGTCACTGTATCATTAGAAAGTGATTCCCTAACTAAGGCATCTATCGCTGAAGTCGAAAACTACATAATTGCCAATGTTGCAGCAATCGAACAACAAAACGAAACTAAACAACTTGCAAAGGTTCCTCGTGAAGCTGTTCTGAACCCAAGAGATTCTTTAACTTTGTTACGTTCCCAAAAATTTAGCCTAGGTGACCGTGTTATATATGTTCAAGATTCTGGTAAGGTACCACTATTTTCCAGGGGTACGGTTGTAGGTTATACTACACTGGGTGCAAATCTGTCAATCCAAGTTCTGTTTGACCATGAAATTATTGCGGGAAATACATTCGGTGGCAGATTAAGAACCAAGAGAGGTATCGGTTTAGACTCATCGTTTCTGTTGAATATTACTGAGAGACAGTTTATCTATCACTCAAGAGCTTCTAAGAAGCACACAACTGCAACTCCTCGAAAGGAAAAATTGAGTAAGGAAGAGATTGTGAGGAGAAAACAGATCCTACATCAAAAGGTAGAGAGGGAATCTGAAAATCTGAGAAAGAAGGCTGCCCACGACCTATTGAATGTTATTCAAAAAAAGGAGACCTCTGCAACTGAAGAGAAAAAGGTGGATCAGGAGTCAGCTAGGGCCGAAGTCGAAAAGCTTGGATCACTAGAGGATAAATCTAAGACGTTAAAGAAAACGGAGCAAACTGCTCCTCTTCCAAATACACAAGTAGCCAACTCTGTGTTCTATGCTGTGCTAAATCAATATGATCCAGCCACAGCACCTGCCCAAGCTATTGCCCCACAAGTAATGAGCCACCCTGCATCTCACACTTTAGACCCTGCTGGATTACCTTATCATATATCCAATGGCGCTGCTCCCCCATTAGGACCAATTCAAGGAGTTCCTCCAATCGGTACCCATCCTGTGCCAATGGGGTTCCCAATGGGTATGAACGGACCAAATCCAATGAATATGCCAATGGGGGTTCCACCAAATGGTAACTTCCCACCTCCACCGATGGGAAATAGAAACTTCAACGGTGGGTTACCAAATGTTGGTGGGCATAAACAAAAACATGGTAAACCAACTAAACCACACTCTGATGGAAAGTCATCCAAGGACTCTGGAAAGTATAATGCTGGCAGTAAGAACAAGGACAAAGTAAAGCCAAATGATAGTCATAAAAACAGGAACAAACAATACAACAATAAAGATTCATCCAAGACCCATGACGATTCCAAGAAACCAATAAAACCCATAATCTTGAAGAGAAAACCCGAAAATAAGGAAGATTCAAAACTAGCCACCGATTGATGGTTACAATGAACATTTCAAATAAATTTTTCGTAACTTTTTTTATTTCATTAAACAAGCGTGCTCATTTGGAGTGAAACCAACAATATGTTATTTATGAGAATTATGTATCTATGTAAATTTTTAATAGAGGACAGCTCTCATATTTACGAATCAATCGTTCAATATTTTCCACTGTAGGGAGACAATCGATATGCTAATAATCTTCTTGCATAGTAAACTTTTCAACCTTTTGTTGTTCAATTTCAGCTTTCCGCTCAAACCATTTTGCTTCAAAACCTGTTGATCTATCGACTCCATCCCATCTAGCACCAGGTATAACACCAAATCTGTTTTCAGAAGATATTTTATCATATTGTCGCCTACCTAAGAATGATACATTTTTTGAATTTCCTGTTTCATCATGGCTGCTGAATGCAGAGGCTGGATCTATAAAATCATTATTGGCATTAGATTGCCCATTTCGACTCTTCAACGATGCATATGTTAGTTCGTTTTCCCGCATATATTTTTGTACTTCACCTTTGTTTAGTTGATTCAATCTTTCTAATCTCATTTTTTCTCTTAAATCACTATCTGCAAGTCTCTGGGTTAATTGTTCTCCTGTTAAACGATGCCCTTTTTCATCTCTATGAATCGTATCTCTTTCATTTTGATTTATATTAACTTTAGAAACGAGTTCTATTGAAGTTGAAGAAGCAACCTTCTGATCATCTTTGGCTTCTATACCGGTTCTCTTGATTTCATCAACTATTTCGTTTGTGGCTGGGTTTTTCCATAAACTCTTCTTAGATTTTGAATCATTTATTAGCCCTGATTTATTCGGTATATCTTTAATATCTTGTGAAATATACTCTGTTATAGTCGTGTTTGCTGACCGTACTTTCTTTACCTCCTTTTTATCATCTTTGCTTCTGTTCTTGGACTTCTTATTCGAGGAAGACCCGTATGTTTTTGACAAATAATCATGCAATGACATTTTAAACTACTACAAGAAGTCTGAATCACAAATACCTTCCAAAATGTATGAAGTTAAATTTGAAATTTAAGTAATATCTGATTAATCGGTTATATTTTATTAGAATGAAGGATAGACCTGGTTATTGCTCTCTCTTTGTATTCTCATCGATGTTCAGATCCGGAAATTTTTAAAACTTTCTTGAATTTGAAGTTCAAAGTGATCCTTTCGGGTTTATTGACAATATTAAACTACTGTACAGACGATACATAAGAAGATGACCCGATGGGTTATTAAGAACTGAATAAAACATTTTCACAGATATCATCAATAAGATATGCTTTTGTAGATACGTTTCTACTAATGTCAAGGGATAATGAGGAAGATGTACTATTATCCGGTCTCCGAGTGTTGTTGACATTAAGTGTCGAGGAATTACTGGATGTCCAGCAGGATATAAATACCCAGCTGAGGAAGAGATTATATCAACCTAGAAATAGAATAAAACGGTCAGCTATAGAATCAAAAACAGAATATGGAAGACTGCCAAAGGAAGAACAATTAACCCGTGAGGAGTCACGCTCAAACATAATGCCAATAGCAGAACCCATCGAGAAAGATATAGTTGGAAGTATTAATTTAGTAAACGATAATGAACATGTGGAAAACTCAGAGGCTGAGTTTTCGGATGATACCGAAGATCTTATACTTACACAATTGGAATCAAGTAAAATATTGTGTCAGAATGTCATAGAAACCTCAAGACATTCCAAATTAGATGAACACAAAAATAGTACATCTGTATTTATTCCACCCAATTCCAAAATAGAGTTAACAAATACACAAGAATCAAATAATTCTAACTACTATGATGGGAATAAAAACATATATAGTTCGCCTCTCAAGGATTCTACAGATTCGTTTCGTGATTCTGATAAGACTGAAATACAGTTGCTTAAGTTTGAAGAAAATGTTCAACTTTCAAGAGCAAATTGTAATTCTAATGGGAAAAGAGTTCATATGCATTCTGAGAATGACCTTAATAAAACAAACTTGAAGTCTAAACTAATCAAGATGGAAGATCCAAATTCTCTAGTTAGACTTAATCCAGCACAGACTAATAGAAAGGAGAACAACGCCATGTCCCCACATATTAGAACTAGAAAGAAATTTGACTTCAATTTGAATCCACTTATTTCAAAACCTTGGATATTAGAAGACTTTAAACCAAATAAAGATGTTTCTGCTGTTAAACGAGGTAAGAGAAGATTAGAAGAATTCTATAAAAAAGCCGGGAAACCAATGGGAGCACAGATGGAGAACGATAAAGTAGAACATCCACTATTTGATATGTCATTTGATATGCCATTTGATAATTTAAGACAAAGAACCGATTCACCTCCTGGTTATGGTCGTTTAGATTTTCCAACAACACAAGAAAGAGAAGAAGACAAAATTGCTTCAAAGAAAATAATCTATAAGAAGACTATGAAGAGATTTCTTTCTTCTGTAAACTATAGAATACCACCTCAAGAACGGGAATTCTTGTTTAAAAGGGAAGAATTCAATGAGGCAGTCAATGACTCAGATTTTAAATGGGATCCTACAACTCTTAAAATATACCCTTCTGCATGATTATGTTGGTGGATCAAAATGGGAAAATAGACTTATTGCACCAATAGACACAACTAGAGAGAAAAAAAAGTTAGTAAATAGACTAATCGTAATCTCTATCTTTCAATCCACTGTCATCAACAATTATTCATTTTTTTACGTTTATTGCATACAAAAAATTTAAAGCCCTTCGATAAGATGGAAAATTAAAATAGTTACATCAAACACCACATATATATGTCATAAAACGTACTGATGTTACACCTGAATTAAAAGTAATATATACAAACTAAATAACCCTATAAATAGGTAATATTTAACTTCTGGTACGTAAGATAACCTTGCAATGAATGTCTAACCCACCGAGAGAATTACCAGGGTTATATTACGATACTGAAAGAAGGAAATACTTCCCATTAACACAACAGAGACGTAACCAATTTAAGAAGCAAAAGCTCGATTCACAATTACAAAATCAAAATGTTACTTATTGGGATAAATGTTTTCTAGATTATTCGGAATATGTGAAAGATCCAACAACTAGAAGCCCCGCTTTTACTAATGAAGATTTATATGTGATTTGCAATATCATGGCTCTGAAGGAAAGGGGTGCCAATTTATTCAACGAATTATCCATCAAACCAATAGATATAACTTTTGGAGGTTACTCAAATAAATTATTAGGTTCGTTTTCTTTCAGTGGTGGCTATAGATACTGGTGTATCTTGTCAGATGGTCGAATTTTAGTCTATGAAAAAGATACGCAGTACAACCAGTGGGATATCAAAACTTATGAACACAACATAACGGGGATTGACGAGCTAAATTTTAATCCGAGGTTTGAAGAATTGACTATTTTTAATGTGAAAAGGTCTTGGAATAATATATTTATTCATTATAAAGTAAAACAAAAGAGAACTACGTCTGGGCCGAATGAATTACCTTCATCAACAACGCAGCACTTATTTCATCAAATTTCTAACTCCCTGAGGCTCAATAGTAACGAAAATCCCTACTTGAAATGTTTTACAAAGTTAGGAATGAAGGAATTTGATAACATAAATGATTCTATTGCAACCAGCTATGGCCCTATCCTAGCAGTAAAGAAGAAACTTTTTATTTTTAATTGGCACAATATGAGCATCAAGACAAAACTTAAGTTTAACACTCAATCTGATATAACTGCTATAGCTTGTTATGACGAAAATACTTCACACTGTTATATTTATTGCGGTACAAGAAATGGATATCTGTACAAATTAACATTTTCAAAAAAATCTGGAGTAATGATACCTGAGATACTGTCCACTAAATGCTATAAAAATATCTGTAAGGTTTCATCAATTGTATCTATAGTAGCACTTTCCGGTAATAGAATAATGATATCTGGATTTATGAAAGATGCTGAGCTTCAATATCTCTTTATAATTGATCTCTTAGAATTGGATTCCAATGATAGTTATACTACTGCTAATCCCACAATTCTGGTAACAAAATTTAGGAATGCAACCAACGATACCGAAATATTATCCATATCTGATAATGAACAATATGTTTGCTATGGAAAACGGAATGATTTTGAAATGTTCTCCTTGAGACATAGAAATTATGAGCAGAACGGAAACTGCTATTGCCACCCTTATGCCTCTTCTCTTGATTTCTTGAGGAATTACCCTCCTGATCATTTATTTGGATTTAAGCTATCTAGCGTTTCGTTTACTAACAATAACTCTGTTTATAGGAATGAGAATATGAATTGCGTACATGAATGCTCTAGTATGAATATTATAGAGCCTGAGAAATACGATATCGACAATAACTGCAAAGAGGTAAGTTCATTAGTATTATTAATGTCCTTTCAATCTTCGAACGAGAACATTACGAATTCTTCCCTTCCCATTAATAAATTAATCAGTGCCTACATTTTTTAAGTATATTTATAAATCTTCCAAACAGTAACAAATAAAACGTTGTCGAGTCTAATATATTTTCTTCAATTATATAATTAAATAAATAAAAGAGGGAACAAAGTTCCCCTTTCAGTATCTTAGATAGTGGACAGTAAAAATGTAAATTTATAGTAGAGTACAATAGGATAAATGATAAAAATGAATTTTATAAGATGTTGTTAATGAGCAATCGCATCTGTTTTTATAGGGGATAATAGAAATCAAAAAAAAATATATATATGTATGAATGAATGAATGAATGAGTTGGAATAACATAGAAAGAAAATAAAAAAAACAGGTATGAAAAGAATAAATATATCAATAAAACTTGTATGCAAATAATTATGTGAATGAGTGAATGGTTTTAACATGAATATAATGAAGAAACGGGTATAAATACAATGTGAATGAGGGCTATGAAGGAAAATGTTTTTTTTTGGATTTAAATTTTTAGATGATTGGAAATTAACAAACGGATATCAAATAAAGTTCTATTGGGTCCCAGAGTTTAGACACAGTCTAATTGAAAAAATAATAGTAATAATAATATAAATGTAGGAAGTTTGAGTTTTTTTTGTTTTTAATTTTTTAAATTTTTTTTAACTTCTTCTCTTTTAATCTTTATACACGAGAAGAGAAGAGAAGATATAAGGTTTAAAATAATGTACATCATTATTTTAAGACCATTTTCACATATCAAAAATAGCCGAACGAATCATCAAAGCTGTCATTTCCGTTCACATTTGGAATGTTGTTGATACTGCCAAGTAGGGTACCATTATTGGCGTTGTTAGCATATATGTGAGGAGTTCCATTTGTTGTAGTTCCAGGATTCGTACCCATTGTTTGGAAAGGTTGATTAGGAAAAGGATTACTGACAACTCTTTGTTGAGGTTGTAAGGCCATATTTTTGAAATCATTAAAGTTACTGGAGTTATTTCTATCATTTGGGTTGTATGCAATGTTCAATGTGTTCATTAATGTTGGGGCGGTCATAAAATTGTTATTTGGGTTAGAACTATTCACAGTGGCACTACTAGTAGAACTATAACTAATGTTTTGCAGCAGATTACTTGAACTACTACTTGTACTAACATTTCTGTTATTATTACCAGCTGTTGTACCTAATTCGTTCATGAAAAATAGAGGTTGGGAAGAGATCATACCAGAATTTAAAGTCAGGTTAGCTAATGGCTTAGCCAAATCAAAGTCATCATCATAACTTAGACCATTTGGAACAGACAAACCATTGTTAGCTGTAGTGTTGGTGTTGGTGGCGAACGGCATAAATGGCTGTTCGGTCAGATACTCCATTTGTTGGGGTTGGTTGATACTCAAAGGTGAAGAATTTTGAGAATTAAATATGTTGGAGATCGAGGTTTGGATAGTACCGAGTGGTTGCTGTTGTTGTTGGGAAGCTAAAGGTGCAAAAGCAGGATTGACAGATAGTACGTTGCTACTGTTTCTTCTATGGTATGCATTTGCAGGCAAGGATACATGACGTTGATGTTGCTTTCTTTGATTTTCAGAAACTTGAAGCGATGTATTGTGAGAAGAAGTAGCTAATACCCTGTTGTTACTATTCTGTTCTTGGGAACTAACCAAGTTTGAAACAGTTTGTGTTGTGTCGTTGAAATCGATGTCACATAATTCTGCGTAGCCCTTCACTTTTAATTTGATCTTCTTTGCATAAGAAGTGGTCTTGATACTTGGCAACAAGTCCTTTGTTAGACGAATCAAAATATCGACCTTGGTTGTGAAGTCATGAGAGAAGTTCAAAAACTTTGGATTGTTTTTCAAAATGTAATCATTACCTTTATATTCTAAGATAATGGAATAATTCTTGGAGTCCAATAAAGTTTGTAATGCATAATTACCGAAATTATCTCTAATAAGAATATTCAATTTCATGGTGAAAATATCGATGATAGTCAATAAGATGTTCATTAAATTATTCATGACTTCATCAGTCATATTTGGATGAGTTTCTCCTTTAACAGCACCGATGACAGCACCAAATAATTTCTTGATAAATTTCTCGATAACATTTGATGAGAATTTCAAACAAGACAATTGACATAAATCGGTGGATAATTTGTTAAATATCTCGACTAACAAATAGAAATCCAAATCTCTGATATCTAATAGAAACTGGATAATATAATTCCCAAATTGATCATTGATCAAACCTGGTAAGAATTGGATAATATTGATAGATATTGTATAAATCTGTTGTAAAGTACAAACACTTAACAATTTCTGTAAGACACAACATCCATGTTTATGAGTAGAGATTGTGATAATGTTATTCTTTTCGACTATAGCATTAATGATGAAATCAAATTTTGTAGAAGGGAATTTGAAGATACATTTTTGAATTACATGATTCCCATTCAAATCATTTATCAATACAACTATTTGCTCGATCGATGTATAACTTGTAGAGAACCCTTTAACGATCAAATCAATTTGTGCTTCATTATCTACAGTGTCAATAATTTTTTGCAACGATCTTGTACCGTACTGATTGATGGAGATCTTAAACACATGAGGATAAATGGAATTAATCAATGTAGTTCTTTGTTCAATTGTTAAATATTCACAAAGCTTTTGAATCAAATAGTTACCAAAGGGGTCTAGAATCAAGTTAATGAAGTAAGGTTTGATTTGATCAAACATTAGATCTCTGACAAGATTTGATTCATTTGGAGAGTTTGATTCCAATTTCTTTTGAAGGAATCTACAACCAAATTGATCAGTTGCCAATTTCACATAATCCAATTCCTCTAAAGATGTTGAATTAATGTCCTCGATTGACGAAGGGGTTACAGAACTAGAAGACAACAAAGAAGGTGAAGAATTACCATTGCCGTTATCGTTATTATTATTATTATTATTATTATATTTACCTTTAGAATTCCCACTGTTATGCTTATTACTATTACTATTATTATGATGGTATTTCCCATTTGCCTTTGATTTTTTATTCTGTAAGTTATTATTATTATTACTACTATGTTTACCAAAGCCTCTCTGTTGTGAAGAACGATATTTATTATTATTATTATTATTATTATTATAATTCTCTTTCATTGGTACATTATCAAATTCCACAATAAGTGGTAAATTCCCATTCCCATTCCCATCTTTAGGAGAAAACATTACATTATTATTGTTGGTTAACATAGGAGAATGAGAATTTGTAGATGCGATGAATTGATTAAATGTGGATAAATCTAGGGATTGAGTCTTTTGATGATTTTTCTTATTATTCATTTGTCCAATGGGAGGAGGAGTCACTGGTTCTATTACCGATTGAATGGAGTTGACCGACAATTGAGATTGATGGTTATACGACATAAGCAGTGAGAATTATGATGATGATATGGGTTCTTTTTTAATACTTTTAGAAACGATTGCTTTGATATTCTTATTTTTTTTTAGTACTTGTAAAGTATGTCTTAAATATATTTAATAGGAGAAACAGGGGAAAAGAAAAGAAAAGAAAAAAGAAAACAGAGAACAAATTCTTAGAATTAGAATGATCTCAACGTAACCAGATAATTTAATTTAGTATAATTTAATATCTTAGTGAATATAAAACGAAATACCTAAAAGATTTTTAAAACAACGCAAATATAATATTACCTAGGAGAGGAAATAACAAAAAAATTAAAATGAATGATCTTAGAGAAAATGGGTTCTCTTTCTTTATATATGTATAATATTTCAATCTATCAAACAAAGACACAATAACAATTCGATATATCTATATATATATATAAATCTATTAAATGGAATTGATGTTAGTATATTTGAATGATCAATTGTTCTTCTTGAATGAATTAAATTATAATATTTGATAAATAAAAAAGTAAAGAAATAAAATAAATAAAATTAAAATATATTAGCAAGATGTATATATATGATAAGTGTTAATAAATTCTACTTTTAACTATTTAAACGGTGGCATCACATATTACATTATTAAGAAAGCCAAAGATAAAAAAGCAGAGAAGAAGAAGAAGAAAAAAAGGAATAGCAACAGCAATAGCAATAGTAATAATAATTATTACTATGTAAAAAATAAGAACAGGGTATAATAATAATAATAATAATAATTGAAAGAGAGGTTAATAAGTGTAGGAAAAGGCTACTCACTACTAAAATGATTTAATGCCTTTAAAGCTCAATTTAACTCAACTCAATTCAACTCAACCCAAATACCATTAATTATATTACTATTATGTTGTATTACTAGTACTAGTACTATTACCAACACTACTTACTCTACTGTGCAATATGTATACAATATAGGTACTAAGCAATCATATACCCGAACACCCAAACTCAACCCCAAAATCGAATCAAATCGAATCGAATCAAATCGAATCGCATCAAATTCAACATAATAAGAGAGAAAGAAAGGGGGAGAGAGAACCACGCACAAAAAAAGAGGGCGTATAATCAGAATCCAAGTAGAGAACAGCAATAATAATAATAATAATAATAATAATAATATTACGATGCCTCCTCTTCTTCAATAAATATGCACTCGGAAAGCAATAAGAAATTTACTAGAAGAAGAACCACAAATTTATTAATAATTTAATAAGGAAGAAGAAACAAAGAATGCATGAAAATTTGTTATTACTATTATTTAAGAGGGAAAAAAAACGAAATCACATTGCATCTCACTCTCTACGTTGAGAAGGACTTACAATTATTACACGAGCTAGTTAGATGATGATACATATAGCAGTAACAACAGAGAAATAGAGTAGAGAAACTAGAAACTGTCAAATAATCTTTATATATATTAACTAGTTATTACTAGTTAATATATAAAACGATGACATGTTCTAGACTTTCTTTAAATATAAAAGAGAGAGAGTATTATTACTACGAGTAGATACGATTATTTCATTCAAGTACTATTTACTTGTTAGAAAATTATGGATATATATATATATATAGATTAGTCTATTCTTAAACTAGTTATACAATATAACAAAACCCTAGTTGGATTAAATGAAATTCTTTTAAAATATATTGTAACTGCTATAACTATTTGATCCTTACTTTCTTATTACACATATATATTTTAAAATGGATTCGATACGTATATGTTAATATATGAATCAACAACCCAATCACCACACCCAGTTGTATTAATAATATTTAACAAAGCCCATAAATGAACGGTTATTTTGCTACTTTCTTTCTCTCTCGGCTTTTCTTTTTAAGTATTGAACGAAACGAAACGAAGTAGGAGAGTGAGAGGGAGAGGGAGAAGGGGAAAGGAAGCAGAACAACACATAATATGGAATAGAAAGTACGTACAAGAGATAATACTTTTTTATATAATATATGCATTCATAAAGAGAAATGACGGTTCTTAAAGGGAAAGTCACGTTTCTAAGACAACTTGCACAAGTAAAGAGTAAAATCAACTGATAATTTAACAAGGTTACTTACATCCTGAAATGAATGTGAATGTAATACGATCTTATTTTTTCTTTTTAATTAAATGATAAGAATGAAATTAAAAACCACAACAATTATATATGTGCTTTTTTAATGCTGTTTCCATTTTTAGAAATATACGTAGATATCTATGTAAGAAAAGTTTTAAAGAGAGAACAGACAAAAAAGCCCTTGAAAATATTCTAACAAAATTTCAAAAATTTCAATGTTTAACCCTAATTTGCAACCCTCCTTACCACGAGATACTTACATAAACGCTCATATTTTCCTCGAATGCTCTTTGCAATACATTTCATTTCTCTAACAAGAAAAACTACAATAACTAATATTATCTCGGGGAGACTTTCCGTCTTTTTTTTCTTTATATCTCTTGATTCATTGTTATGGTAACCATTCGCTCTGTAGGTTTTTTTCCCATAATTTATATATATATATATATTATTTGTCGCAGATCTGGACATTCCGTCACCGGGGAGGTGGGGGTGGTGAAATTCAAATAATATTTTTTTAGTTTTTCCGAAGTCCCCCCTCCCCCCTCCCCCACTCTCCTCATATGCTTATATATTTATTGCCCCATTCCCGTTAGAAAACTTCAGTTCTGTTAATACAAAGAAAAGGTAACATACATAGATAAATATCACATATAATTGAAGTTGATTGTAGCAATTGAGATATCAATCTAGCAAAAAAAGTGTTACTAGAAAGAAATGGAACTGTCTCTCTATGTACTGTTTCGAGTTTATGATTACCCGGATACCTGGAACAGTCACAAGATATTCACGTGACGTGCGGAGAAAAAAGTTGTTGTTATTATTTTCCTGTGTTGCACGTCATATATACTAAAAATATTTCGACGGCCATTAAACTGTGTATTGCTTTGTTTTAGGGAGAATATCCCGGGGAAGAAAACAGGAAGGAAAGGGGTAAGAACTCGATTGACAACCAAACAAAGAAACAAATAATTACTTTATGTGGGCTGTTTTCTTAATTTGATATATAGATATATATATCTACTACCTGCACTCCCACTCCCACTCCCACTCTCTCAATTTTTATATAGCAATCAACTTATGTCATACTCCCTTCCCCATAGTTAAGACAAAAAGAAGGCAATATTGAAGAATTGATTATATAACGCAAATATATTTTTCATTCAGTTGTAATAATCATCTTTTCTTATTTTCCCCAGATAAAATTCATGCTGCTTGTCGGTGTCAATATAATAAGTTTACTTGTATCGGGATTATTTAATTTCTATTTTTTATTTTTGTAGTCTTTGACATGTTTCTTTTATCTTCAACATTAATGGAATTAATTATATAATAATACTTGTTGAGTTTCTTTTGTTCATATCAAAGAGTAAAACTAAAAAAAAAAAGAATCAAGATCATTCACGTCCAGTTTCCTACAAAGGTCTGTCAATATATATTAGACAACGTAATATAGTGCAGATATCTAAATGCTAATAACATCATTCTTATGAAAGAAGATCACTCAAAATAATTAACAAACTTATGATTTTAAATTTATTTTATTGATATGAATTCATATATTCCACATAATAATAATAACAATAACAATATAACGTGCGATTGGAACGATGTCGACAGTTCAATAATAAAGACCGATAAAGTATCAATTTCTTATAATCCAATATCAAGATTAAATTTTTTAAATAGTTGTGAAATTTTGGAAGAACTAGGTACAGGAAATTATAGTAGAGTTAAAAAAGGTTTCAGATATTCATGTAACAAGATTGTGGCAATTAAAATATTAAATAAGAATTCAAACCATGCAATAATTAGTAATGAAATTAAAATTTTTTCAATGATTAATAATAGAAATAATAATATTATTAAATTGTTTGAAATTATTAATGATGATAGATCAAATAAAATTTATTTGATATTAGAATATTGTAAACTGGGTGAAATCAAATGGCATTCATGTAATATTAATGGAGTAAAAGCGCAGGGACCATCACAGTTTACCATGACGAGATGTAAAGAAATGTTCACTGATATCGTTAAAGGTTTGAAATTTTTACACGATTTAAATATTATTCATAGAGATATTAAACCTGCAAATTTGTTAGTGGATAGAAATGGAACTGTAAAGTTATCAGATTTTGGTGTATCTAAAATTATTTCACTTTCAACGAAAAATTATTTGACATTCTTTAATAAGACAGTGGGGACTCCAGCATTTTATTCTCCAGAGATTTGTCTTGGAAATGACACTTGGTCCTTTTTCAATATATCAAAGGATAGTGATGAATTATTCTTGAAAGTTGGTTTTAAATCGGATATTTGGGCTTTAGGAATCACCTTATTTTGTCTTGTCTTTGGAGAATTACCTTTTTATTCAGAATTTGATTTGGGTTTATTTGAAATGATTATTAATGATGAACCATCATATCCAACAATCGAATCAATACAATCAATTCAATCTGATATTGAAAAAATACCTAACGATGAAGAATATAGTGCGGCTAAGTCTTTGCTTTTGAGATTGTTAAAGAAAAACCCATTAGAGAGACCGTCCATTGATGATTTATTACATGATCCATTTGTACTGACAGAAAGGTATATATATGACCCAGTGACTCAAGAATCATTGATGAATTATAGTAATGGTTCTTCTTCTGAAACATTCTCAGACAATGATGATGATATTGAAGGTGATGTTGAAGGCGATGCCGAGAACGATGCCGAGAAGGAAAATATGAACGTAGATAATGAAGTTATAGATTTACCTCTGACATCTTCCTTCGCATCTCTAGATAGTTATTATACAGAATCATATTTTATGAATCAACCAAAAGCACAACCACCCAAACAATCGGACAGCAATGCATACACTTTAAAAAGACCAAACTTAAGGCACTCACTTTCATCAAATTTAATGATGACTCCACTGGAGAATGTCGACAGCAGTAGTAGACGTTCGCTGTCCTCAACGTCATCTATCATACACTTCACTAGTACGAAATCAAACCATCCTAATCGCTACAATGGAGTAAGGAGCAGGACTCCAGAAAATTTAAGCAGAACACAGAGTGAAACACCAAGCACTATCGATATACCTCAGATAGGTAGTCTTGAAAATAAGTATCAGGATGTTTTACCAATCAATGAACAACATTTCATGGAAAAATCCGAGGATTCTTTAGAACAAGAACGGAACATTAAAATAGGAAATTTTTTCAATAATCATAATAATAACGATAACAATAGTAATAATGATAATACTAAAAGTTCAAATAATAATTTAATATCTTCATCTGTGTCATCATTTTCATCATTTTCATCTTGTCTATCTCAGGACAATTATCACATGGCAATACCTTTAGCTAATGCAAGTATATTATCAATGAATAGATTACCTAGTCTAAACAACTCTTTGGTTCTACCTAGAAATGATCATATCTTAACCCCTGAGAAAGTAGATGATACAAATGAATCTGATAGTGAATTATTTTTTGAAATTAGTCCACGAAAGGCTCGTAGAGGTCGTGGACGAACTACTAATTGATGACTCAAAAATAACAACAACAATTGAACTAACTAACGACAAAAAATTTGCATGATAACTTTAAATAATTTCTTTTTTGTAATATTAATAAATACATGAGTAATGATAAAAAAAAACTTACCTACACATTTTTAAGAAAGTATTTGGAAATAAATATTAAAATATCTATAAATCATTTGATCTGATAATTCTGATAATTATTTATAATATAGACATGTATTAGATGTATATGTAAAATATTAGAGCGATAATATTAAAAAGGTGACGAAAAAAAGTGAAAAAAGACAAATGAAAATAACAATGAATATAATTTACTATGTGATACGTACTAGATTAGATGTTTATCAACTGGAATAACATTTGGAATATTCAATCTCAATCTTAATGCCTTCAATCTCCCAGAAATGCTTTGAATATATTTATTAATAACCTCTTTATCATCCTCACCCAAGGACGATTCCGTAATATCTTTTGTCTCATCATCATCTACAATATCATTAGTGTCATCCCTGATAACTTCTAACATCCAAAGAGATGTAGCATAAGAAAGTTCACATGATGTTAAATTTTGGCCATTCAGTTCCATTTTAGCGGCATTCTTGGATATATCTAATGCACGATCATACAATAGCTTCTCTAAGAAGATACCTTCAGTGTGGTCATTTAGATCGTTTTCCACAAGTTTGGTTCTTATATATTCTGCTTTCGTTAAACATTCATTGAATTTTTCACGAATCCATTGCACCAATAAATTTAGTCTTAAGGATGATGGAGGTCCCTGTGAAGTCGGATGCAATTCAACTTGCTTAAACCACCATAATGAAGTTATCTTCATAGATTTACTTAATATCTCGAGAGTCTTCAAGTATAAAGTAATGGCCTCCTTGTATAAAACTAAATCTATGTCATCGATCTTGCAGGGCTGTTCCTTTTGTAAATCAGATATATTAGCCTCCTCGTCTTCATCATCTATCGCACAACTTCCTGTACTTAGTCTTTTTCCAGGTAATGTAGTTTGACTGTCGTGATGTCTCGACATGATTGGAATAATTTGAGCATATTTAACTTCCGCATATGAATAAATAACGAATGCCTTTGCAGATAGAATTTCTAAAGTATGCACAATTTCTGTTATATTTAATTTTTGAATAGTACTTTTATCCATTACCAATCCACCATTGTTGGTCAGTTGTGAGTTTTCATCTTTGTTGATTCTTAGGATAATCTTTTCAGTAAGATCATTGAACATTTGCGTACTAAAAATCGAAGGTGAAGCAAAGGACGATGTTCCACCTCTATGCTGTTGAATTAATTGTTGCTGTTGTGCTTGTGTTGGGGACGTTTCGCCAAATAATTTAAGGGAAGCAATACCAAGGGCTCTCGATAATGCATTCGTTGGATTCAGGGAATTTAGTGATAATCTTCTTTCGATTAATGATGCTCTCCTACTACCCCTGCTATTATTAGATAGAGTTCTATTTGAGTTTCTCTCTGTTCCCACTGGAGAAGATGTTTGGTTTGCTAACAGTAGTTTACTATTACCATTTTTATTATTAACGGATTGATCTTTTAAATTTATTGTACTCTGTTGTTGATGCTCTTCGGCATCGATATTTGTATTTTTAGCAAATTCATCTGCCAATTCATTAACTTCAACACTTTTCTTTTCAACCACGACATATTCTTTCTCTAAGATCAAATCACTATTATTAATTCCTCTATTAGTAATATTTGAACTAATTTTTTGCAGTGGTAAATTTTTTCTCTTAGGGGTTGACAGTTGTGTTGAAGGATCACCTACCATATCATTATCTTTATTAAATGCAGTGTTTGATGATATTCTATTTGGTAAACTCGATTTAGGTGATAAAAATTCAGATATAAACATATTACTCTCTTGTATATTCTTTGATTTTGTTTCAATATTATTTGTACTATCAATTTCGTATCTTGATAAATCCATATTTACTAATTTATTATTAAAAAATTCATCAAACCCAAGTCTATCCTTTGGATCAAAAGTCAACAAAGAACATATCAAGTCTCTTAAATCGTCATTAATATCATGAAAATTCTTCTCTTCTAGTGATATTGAATTCATATCCTCGATGATACTATCATTACCACCATTAAATTTATCAAAATAAGTTGGGAAGGTTATATGATTATTAGCTCTCTTAATCCTTTTAAACAGTTCCAAATGATTTGATGCCTTAAATGGTGGATTACCGCAACACATTTCATAAACGACTGTCCCTACAGACCATAAATCTGCCTTTGCATTATATTTTTGATAATTTAGAATTTCTGGTGCCATATATAGAGGTGAACCACATAATGTTTCAGCTAATGAACTGTTTGGTAAAAATCTAGCAAATCCAAAATCAGCAATCTTTAAAATCGGTAAATTATAGACTCCAACATAGCCTAATGTATGAAAAGTTTGTGAATCGGTATAGTTTATCATTGGTGTTGATAACAATAAATTTTGTGGTTTGATATCTCTATGAACCAAATTTTTACTCCTTAAAAATTTTAGCGCCGATGCTAACTGCTGAAGATAATTTAATATAAATGCTTGATGTAAACCGTTATGTGTCTCTGAGGGAGGTGGGTATCTTTCGAATATCTCTTGTAACAAAGGGTGATTTTGTATGAGTTCTTTACGTTTCTTGATTAAAAATGTTAAATCACCTAATGCACAATATTCCATAATTAAATAAAAATCATTTTGCGTACGCTCACAATCTATAAGACTTACAATATGATTATGTTTGATTTTTTTCAATATAGCTATTTCTATCTCTAAATTCTCTAATAATTTTTTATTCTTTAGTTTAGACCTACTTACGGCTTTAACAGCAATATGATCACTTGGGTTTCTTGTTAAATGCCCACGATATACTATGGCAAAAGAACCTTTACCTATTTCTTTCTCCACCGTATAAGTCCCATTTGCTATAACAGAGGGTACTGTCTTATTACTACTTTGAAGTCCACTCATCGCTTGTCTTTCTATTGTGTGTATGTATGTATTTAAATGTTAATGCCAAAAAAGATGATTATAATAGTAGTAATATCGATGAAATAAAATAATATACGTTAATCACTAACCAATGAAATAAGTACGAGTAACTTGTGTTTATACTTAGAAGTATATTTAATATATGTGTGTGTGTATTAATTTTTAGCACACCCCAAAATTTTAATCTGTATTTATATTATTATTATAAAGGATTAAACTAATGTATTATGATTTAAATAATATGTCTCTCCTTATATGTAAAGAATAATAATGATAATGTTGAAAAGATGCTTAGTTTCTTTCTATCCTTTCAAACTCATCCCTTTCCTATTGTCTTTTATAAATTATAAATTAAACATTAAATATAGATATATTGTTGTATTAGCATCGTTGTATATATACATCACACACACATTTTTATTGACTTATTAATAATCCTGACTGTAAAAAAATAAGGGCCGGCGATGTTTACGTTCCCCACGAAGAAGACGCCGCAGAGACAGACACATTCTGCCACAATAGAATCGCAACAGAAAAGACAGAGAAAGTTGCAATAACAATCGACGGATGACTCTTTTACCTATTGGTTTTGACGATGTTTGTTTTTACCTTCCTCTGAATGATGTTGATAATAGTATTCACATGAAAGGTTGTTGTCCCGTTGGGTATTGCTGCTGCTGCTGCTGCTGCTGAAGTTGTAGTTGCTGCAACTGCTGTTGGGTAAGTTGGGTAGAAAGTGGGTGAGTGTTACTAACTTCAACAGGGGAAGTATACAGATCTGGTCGTTGATATAATCCCATAATAGCGTTCTTTTGTGCTTGGTTTTGCATAGCAGCCATCTGTTGTTGTTGTGCTATTTGTTGTTGTTGTGCTATTTGTTGCTGTTGTTGTAACGCCATTTGTTGCTGTTGTTGTAACATTGCTTGTTGCTGCTGCTGTTGCAATGCTAGTTGCTGTTGATCAACGTATATAATCCCCGTATTTGGATCATAATACTGTTGCATAGAACCGGTAGCTTGGGTAGTAACCATAGATGGTTCTGCCCCAGCTGTTAAAGTTGCACTACCATCGAATACCGCAGGTCTTCCTCCGACAACAGTAGGACGTCTTTTTGGTAATTCTGGGTTTCTTTCAACTGCAACTGCAGCAGGATATGCAGGTTCCTCACGTGCCACGTTCTCTCTAGAGTAAGATTGCTCATTATTATTACCTCTGGATCTATTGGAATTACTGCTATTACTTCTTCCACTGGTATAGTCCTTGTAGTTATCGCGTCTATTATAATCAGTACTATTATTACTACCACGGCTGTTTGAACGATTATTATAGTTACCAAAATCTTCAGGTCTTATAGCTTCATATTTAAATTTCCCCATAATATACTTGTCCCTAATAAACATTTCCACTTGACTCTTGTCATCATCACCATCAAAGGGGAAAGGTTCACCCTTCGGGTTCCAAAACTGTAAATTACCTTTGTTACCACCCATATTTCTTACTTCTTCCAAATCGTTTCTAGTCCATCTATCTAGGGATAACGATTTCAAATTAGAAAATACTTCATCCGAACGATTAGTTAACAATTTTCTATGCACAGAGGCACATCTACCACATAAAAACACACCAAGGTTAGTGGAACACCAAGTTGGAAATGTAGCCTGACACTCACCACATCTGTTTCTATTCTCAGGTGAATTAATCATATCCTTCAGAGTCTCTTGAACGTTAGATTCGTCAAAACGTCTCCCACTGCTACCACCACTACTACTACCATAACTTCCACGAGACCTGTTAGGAGGTCTCCTATTATCCTCGGAACGACGATCATCATAACGGTCGTTGTTGTAACCACGGTCATCACTGTCACCGTAGTCACTGTAGTCATTGTCATTATGATGACGATTATTATCTCTAACTTGTGCATGGGTCCTAGCCCTGCTAAATCTCCCAGTAGGAATATACTTCATCTTTAACTTGGCCTCAATATATAAACTAGCTGATTAGCAATATAAAGTATGGTGCTGATACCTTTCTACAAAGTTAACCTATTAAAAGTATATACATGTTCTTCTATTCCCCTATATATAACAATAAAAACATAGTTTACATTTTCTATGCTTTGAATGGGGGAAGTTAAATAGAAAAATGAAATACCGCGCCGAGTGGAATTTCACGTAACAGAATAGCGAACTTTCGTTTAAATGATACTTGATGGAGGTCTCATTGGAACTAATATAATGTGGAAAGAGAGTTACCTGGGGGTTTGTTAGTATCTTTGAACTGGTGGAGTGAATATATATACTAGGAAAGTGTGAGTCATTGGTCTATAAATAATATTACTCTTTTAACTACCAGATAACCAGAAAAAGACACCAGAACAGGAAATTAGATTGGCGGCTAATCTACCAATACATAAAGAAATGGTACCACAGGCATCAGATAAGAAGAAACAACAACTAGTAGAATATCTTCAAACGTTTACCCAGGAGAATATATTCACACAAAAAGAATTTGAAAAGAAATGTCCTGTCAAAGCACCTTCACAACAATTGAAAGAGATGCTAGATGGTGTCATGTGTGAGTATCCTCTACTCTTAGACACTTGTAAATGTGGGATAATTAACGTATATTACATGTATCCACAGGAGACACAACGACATATTATAAAGCAATGTTTGACGATTGAAAGCAAGATGACGCAGAGTGGTACTCGCATTCAGAAGATGAAACAAGATCTGGAAAATGAGTCAGAGCAAAGGACTAATTTTAAAGGAAGAGATAGTTTGTTAGAAAGACGAACACAATTATATAAAGAAAAAATGACATTATCAAAGGAGATTGGTCTCTTGGAAAGGCATAATTTATGTTGGAGCACGGAGAGAATTCAATCAGAGACGCAACGAGCCACCTCAATGCGTCAGGAATTAGAATCATTGACTGATGGAATTGAAATTTTGGCAGATTACCTTTGCAGTCGTTTTAATATTGATCAGTATGCGTTGAGGCAGGAACTCGAGATTCCACTCGAATTTAAACAATTATGAAAGAAACTAAGAGGGATGTACTTATCTTATCTATTAATCTTTTGGAAAAAACAAAATACACCCCTGCTTAGAACTTTCTCCCGCTCTCTTTTGTCTTGAAAAATATACCACATCCAAAAATCTAATCATATGAAATAACAATGTTAAAAAAAAAGTTGTATGTTTGCTAATATATAAGACATTGAACCCATTTTGTTACCTCTTACCGTAACTGGAAATATAAAGTTAAAAGAACAAAATTTACATCATGAAGAAAACTATATTATGTATGCAAACACCAAATGTGGATTCACCACTGTTGAAGCAACCAGACTTTATATCTGAATACGATTGTGTTATTCAAGAGATTACTTCCAAAGACAAACTTCTTACATGCTTGAAATCATTAAAGGAGAAGAATGCCAATATTGTTGCGATTTATGGTGGATTTGGTGCTTTTCCAATGATCGGTGGTCTTACTCCTGAATTAATAAATCATCCTTTATTCCCTTCTGATACTTTAAGATGTATTGCCTTATGTTCTCGTGGTTATAATGGCTACGACCTTGGTGCCTTAAAGGAACATAACATTGCACTATATAACTATCAAGATGCACAACCTGATTCTCTAATAACCCAATTTCAAATAGACTTAGTTGGTAACGATGTAGCAGATTGTGCTCTATGGCATGTTTTAGAGGGTTTCAGGAAATTCAGTTATCAACAAACAATATTACGTGAAAATGGACATACTGTTAAAGCAAGATCCACGATGGCAAATTCACCGGAAGCTGATAAGTTTGCATTTGGACATGAATTATCTAATAAAATGCTTGCTATCTCCCCAAAGGGTAAAAAATGTCTCTTACTTGGATTGGGATCCATTGGTAAACAAATTGCTATAAAATTACAAATGGGTTTAGGAATGGAAGTTCATTACGCAGCAAGACATGAAGCTGATGTGAAAGATCAAGGTGGATTCCATTGGAAATTTCATAATATCCAGACTTTATTATCTGAGAATGATGATTCTGAATTGAATCAATTCAATGCTGTTGTAGTGGCTTTACCTGCGACTCCACAAACTTATCATTTAATCAACTCTGAATTCTTACAAAAATGTAATAAAGAACTTGTATTGGTCAATGTTGGCCGTGGTGATATTGTAGATATGGAAGCCGTCACCGAAGCTATAATTAATGGACAAATCAGACATATTGGTACTGACGTCTTTCACGATGAACCAAAAGTAGACGACATTCTGAGAAATGATATTTTACAATCAACGGTGACACCTCATGTTGGTAGTGCCACTTCGGAATTATTCTCCCAAAGTTGCGAATTTGCCCTGACGAATATTGTTAGAACCACTAGTAATCGTTATAAAGATGAGCCTAACCACAGTGATCTTAAATTATGCCGTGTTATATGAGTCAACAAGCAAGCAAAGTAATTACATATGAAATAGAATGAAGCCACATTACCGTCTGTACTGACTCCTCTCCTCTGCAAACTATACCTCACAGGTGACTCTGATATTCCACACCCTCTCAATAGACCAAGAATCAGAGCGAACATCCAGGCAGAGCATCACAGAAGAATACTTAGAATGATGGTCAACATCTACATCAGCATACGGCGACACTCATTGTATTTCCATTCTTCGCAACACCCGAAATGCTCTCTTTTTTCTTTTTTGGTCCGTGCTTCTGCGTACTTTATATAGTATGATAAATATTTGTATATATTTTCATTCATCACCACAACTGAAATTCTTCTGATTAATCATACATTTTTGATAAAGCAATAGATACACCATCAGTCAATGGATGCAACCTCTAAATAAATATCTATATATAATTGTAACGTTATATGAATTTATAGACTCTTGATAAAATTAGAAAGAAGCAAAAGAATAACTCAGGAAAATATAATACTTCTCTATTGGAAACATGATACCGAAGGAGAATAATGAAAAGGAGTCGCATCTCGAGTATACGCAAGAGAAACAATCGATCCTTTACGATGTTGAGAGTCATAGAGAAATAACTCCAGTGACTATAGTAGACTCAGTGATACAGGAGGAACAAGAACAAGAACAAGAACAAACCCCAGGAAATAGATTTCATTCGGGGATAGTTGATAAACTTACATATCTCTCTAAACGACTGGATAACATCGGTGTGGAGAGCACAGGTATAGATAGAATTCCTCCATATGAACGTGGTTCTTCTAAATTGTTTTTACATGTAGCAGGTTTATGGCTAAGTGCTACTGGTGGGTTATCATCGATGTCATCATTCTTGTTGGGCCCTTTGCTTTTTGAATTAAACTTTAACCAATCTCTCGTATCGGGCCTTATCGGCATGGCTATTGGATGTGTTATTGCTGCGTACTGTTCCACAATGGGACCTCAATCAGGTTGTAGACAAATGGTTACAGCACGTTACTTGTTTGGTTGGTGGTCAGTTAAATTAATTGCTTTGGCGGCTATTATCGGTGTACTTGGTTGGTCTGTTGTGAATTCTGTTGTTGGTGGTGAAATGTTGGCTGCCATCTCTAATGATAAAGTTCCTGTATGGGTTGGTATTCTTATAGTCACATTATGTTCTTTCTTTGTGGCTGTTTTTGGTATCAAACAAGTATTAAAAGTGGAGACATATTTAGCTGTCCCTGTATTGACTACCTTTCTTCTATTGTACATCTCCTCTAGTGATAAATATGATTTGATCCATGCTATAGATAACTCTACGGTACCAAAGGATACAATAAAAGGTAACTGGTTAAGTTTCTTCTCGTTATGCTACAGTATTACTTCAACATGGGGGTCTATCACTGCCGATTATTATATTTTATTTCCAGAAGACACAGCTCAATACAAAGTTTTCTTATTAACATTATTTGGTACTTTGGTGCCTACTTTATTTGTCGGTGTACTTGGTGTACTGCTAGCTGCTGTTGCGGTGACATATCAACCTTGGAATGATGAATACACAGCCCACGGCATGGGTGGTTTGTTATGGTCTGGTTTTGCAAGATGGAATGGGTTTGGTAAATTCTGTGTTGTGATCTTAATCTTAAGTCTGGTATCAAACAATATCATCAATACTTATTCAGCGGCATTTTCAATCCAATTATCAAGTGTGTACTGTAGCAAAATCCCACGTTGGTTCTGGTGTATTGTCTGTACTATCATTTATTTGGTATGTGCTTTAGTTGGACGTAATCATTTCAGTACCATCTTAGGTAATTTCTTACCTATGATTGGGTATTGGATTAGCATGTATTTCATATTATTATTTGAAGAAAATGTAATCTTCAGGAGATACTTTTTACACATGTATACAAAGGAATTCCCAAAAACGCAAGATGACGATGATAATGATACAATAGGCACAAGAAGAAGAGCTACAAACTTACATTTATTGAAACGTAAACACATTGCAGCGCACCATAGATACAACTGGGATGAATGGCAAAACTACGACGTCTTAACACATGGGTATGCAGCTACATTTGCCTTCTTATGCGGTGTAGCCGGTGTCGTTGTCGGTATGGCTCAAGTTTACTGGATTGGGCCCATTGCAAGAAGATTTGGTGAGTTTGGAGGTGATATTGCCATGTGGCTCTCGATGGGGTTCTCGGGAGTAGTGTATCCATGGGTGCGTTACTTAGAACTAAAGAAGTTTGGTCGTTAAAAATAAATACACTAAAGTTGCGCATCTATATATATATATATATATATATATATACACGACCTATCGCCCTCAACATTTTATATTCTCTATCATTACATCACAAACAACTAATTAACTAATTACTTATTATCATCAGTATTAAGTAAGACATCATGCTACACGAGGCAGTGTACCTACTGCTCTGTTCCCTGTTCCCTGTGTGTGTCTTGTTGTTATTTCCCGGAGATTTTACTGCTAGCTGTCTCAGTCTGCCCCCTCGACCAGCCAATCATATCAAAGCTCCCCCGTTGTTGACCCCATATAAAGTACTGCGCAGTACAAAACACCGCGCAGTGCAACAACAGCATGTAAAATTCATAGTGCAGTAAAAGTACATTGAAAATACAGTCTGTGTGTCTCGGTTTCAACGGGGCAAAACTAAAAGGATAAAAGTTGTAAGAGAACGCTGTAAAACTAAGGAAATTTCACATATATATATATTAGGAATTGATAAATATCGACTCGGTGATTAATTAAATAGACAGGGAAACCTTCGATAAATTAGAATCTGTTTTTTTGTCAGTTAACAAGACTTGTTTTTAATTTTATTTTGCTTTTATATATATAAATATATATAGCTCGTACTGTGAGAATTCACGAATATTTTTTATACTAGGTTCAATATAACAGAAAATTAAAAAATTAGAGGTTTTACAGTTATTGCAGAATAATCAAAAACAACAACCACAACCACAAATTATACATATACATAATATTATTATTACAACAATGCTAGCATTAAGACAATCTTCCCTAAGGGTCATGAGACCAGCCAGCAGAATGCTATCTACCTCGAGGATAATGTTCCAATCCAATAAGCCAGTCACTGGTACAGCTCACAATCTAGCTGAAGTTAACGGTGCAAATTCTCTTATTGGTGAAGGTGCCAAAGAAGGTACCGTTCCAACCGATATAGATCAAGCCACCGGTCTAGAAAGACTGGAATTGTTAGGTAAGTTGGAAGGTGTCGATGTCTTTGACAGTAAGCCATTGGATTCCTCAAGAAAGGGTACTATGCAAGATCCAATCTTGGTAGAGTCCTATGATGATTACAGATATGTTGGTTGTACAGGTTCTCCAGCTGGATCTCATACCACCATGTGGTTGAAACCAACTGTGAAACAAGTCGCTAGATGTTGGGAATGTGGTTCTGTTTATAAAATTAACCCAGTTGGTGTAGAGGATCCAGAAGGTGGTCACCATCATTAAACAAGAAATGAGAAAAAAAATTGGCAAGAGTATTTTATAGAAGAGAATTAATTTTATTTTCGCAGCATGAAGTCTGTAAGTTTATGGTAGCAAGTTTATCATTTACTCTATTATTTTTTATTGTTTTACTTCTTTACTTCTTACCTTATACCATCATTTTTTGTTTACCTTTCTTCTAATTATTGTTACTATTACTTTCTCTTTATTACTACTACTATTATTATTTACTTTTGAAAACTTACTTTATTATTATAGTTATTATTATTTTTTTACTATTTCAAAAGAGAAACGTATCCCTTTACCCCTCCTCCTTACCTAAACACTCCCTACCTTCTCAAATTATTTATATATTCAACGAATGTGTATCCTTTTATATTTTACAAGCTAATATACAAAAAACATTAAAATTTAACATTTACGATCTAAATCTCTCAGGGACCTTTTCATTAACTGTTCGAGTATGACGAAATTAATTTTGCTCAGAGAATATTTTCTGTGACTGTGACAAACAACCCGTACATCCAGAACGTGCATCCGGACATCCTGTAACTATTCCAAATTCAAACATTTCTAATGAAAAAAGATTGAATTGAAAAATGCGTGTAGAATTTAGAAAAAAAAAAGAGAATCGCTGAAACTTTTTCAAACAAAAAATTATTGCGAATTGGTAACCCAAATAATTCGAACTAACAAAATTATGTATGTGCTGAGTGTATGTATCGGAAATATTCACTGAGCAAAATACAATATCTTATTACGTATTACACTGACCGATTGATACTCTCTATCGTCAATAGTATTATGGATGCGGGAGTGCGAGAGAGAGGGAGCTAGGAATGGAACGTAGTTTAGTTTCATCTATACACTGGGAAGTTAGGTAACTTTTGATGTAGTTAGCTAGTGTGAGTTATAGAATTAAAGAGATATATAGTAGTCAGTAATATATTTATATGTGCTTGTTATATATAGTTTACTTGTAAAGTTTCAAATAATAGAAGAAAACCATAGTCTAATAAATAGTATGTTCCTTATAACACAAAATTTTATGATTAATGATATAGGATAAGATAGCGTATATTTTGAAAATAACTTTTAAGGGCAAAAATGATAGTATAGAATAGTTGAATGATTTGTGGAATATCGCATGATATAATGATTTTAATAGTTATGAACGAGTGGTTGATGTACAAATCAAGGAGACACATTTTATATCTGAGAAATGATAACATGGTTTCGAAACAGATATATGTATATATATTTACTCAAGGTCGAGGAAAACATGTATAAGTTATTAGAAGAGGTACAAAATCCATCTATGAAATATAATCAAAATCAAAAAATTATAGCTTTTACTAACATACACCATCATTGAAATATTAAAATATTGAAAATTGAAAATCATATGAATACGGCAACATTGATTGGTAAACCTCCATATAATCTTTCAAACATATTGTAAGATTGTGAGGAACACCATTACTTGTTTTAATGTGTTTGTTTTTTGATTATTTTCTAATATTTTTTGTGGAATGAATATTATCATTATTATTACAGTTTAAAAATGCCAAAGAAGAGAGCTTCCAACGGTAGAAACAAGAAGGGTAGAGGTCACGTCAAGCCAGTCAGATGTGTTAACTGTTCCAAGTCCATTCCAAAGGATAAGGCTATCAAGAGAATGGCCATCAGAAACATTGTCGAAGCTGCTGCTGTCAGAGATATGTCTGAAGCTTCTGTTTACCCAGAATATGCTCTACCAAAGACTTACAACAAGTTGCACTACTGTGTTTCTTGTGCTATTCACGCCAGAATTGTCAGAGTCAGATCTAGAGTTGACAGAAGAAACAGATTGCCACCTCAAAGACCAAGATTCAACAGAGACAACAAGGTTTCTCCAGCTGCTGCTGCTAAGAAGGCTTTATAAGTCTAACGTATAAAAATTTATATATACAGTATCTTTTCTTATTATTATTGTTATATTAAAATGAGAAACTAAGATAAAGATTACATTTCTATAGTATATAATACAATTAAAAACGTTTTCAATTAATAGTAATCGTAGTCTATATATTTGCAGGCATGGTATGCATTGAGCAACTGAATAGCTTTGCCAGCCATGCAATTAATATTCATTATAATGTATTATTCAACAACGAATCATTTGAGACGACAGACAAATTCCATTAACGAAATTTGAATGGAGGGGGGCGCGTTGCTGTCCAATTTACTATGTACAGCTCTCGCCGTCTCGCTGTTCTCGCTGTCCCACCTCATTTTCCTTGTTTTGTTCGTTTTTTTCGTTTTCTCCCATGCTGAAATGCCAAAAGTAAAAGCAAAAGCAAAAGCAAAAGTGAAAGTGAAAGTGAAAGCAAAGGGGAGCGGGGTGACAAGGAGAGAGAGACAAGCAAGCAAGTTGAACAGTTTCGATATCCTATATAGTTACTGCTACGACTAGCTAATAATATATTATAATATTATCTCATTCAATTAAGAAAAAGTATTTCTTACAATTGAGGTTATAAGTTCTGGTATTAAACTGAATAGATTAATATTACTTTACATTGGTAGGTACAGGTAAAATCAATTTTTATTTTTTAATTACATCCTATCATTTAACACAATTAGATTTTCAGAAGATATTTTCAACTGGTGCAAGTTGATTTAATAAGAATATATATACATTTTTTTTTAAATTTTAACTGTGTTATATTCATCAGCGCCTACCTCTCCAAGACTCTGAGTGATTGATTTATACAGTTGATTCATTTCATTTATATTTGAATCTCTGTTTTGCATTTCCCTGTTTTTAATTATATTTTTTATTTTTTTTTACGTCTAAAAAGGATTTATAATAAAAATTACAGTGGCTAATTGTATCCCTTAAAAAACAATTATTTATTCCATTTTTTTATTTTTTAAATTTATTTATTTTGCAATATTATTGTTAAAAGAAAAGGAATACAAAGGATAACATAACTTATAAAGATCATAATAATTACAATAATAACCATTTCAAGAACTCACCATGTCGAGAGATAATTTTAATTTTAAATTTAGTCAATGTTTTGGTGATAAAGCTGATATTGTCGTCACTGAGGCAGATATAATAACTGCATCAGAATTTGACCATACTGGGAATTTCTTAGCTACAGGTGATAAAGGTGGTAGAGTAGTATTATTTGAAAGAAGTAATAGTAAACATTGTGAATATAAATTTTTAACAGAATTTCAAAGTCATGATGCCGAATTTGATTATTTAAAATCTCTTGAAATTGAAGAAAAAATTAATCAAATTAAATGGTTAAAACCTGTTCAAAAATCTCATTTTTTATTAAGTACAAATGATAAAACAATTAAATTATGGAAAATTTATGAAAAAAATATTAAATTAGTAAGTGAAAATAATTTATCAGAGGGTTATGGTTTAAAACAAAAAAATATGATTATTGGCGATGATTCAATGAAATCCGTATTAAAATTATCAAGTTTAAAATTACCGGTACTATCACAACATGATAAAATTATTGCTGCAACACCAAAGAGAATATATGCAAATGCACATACTTATCATATTAATTCAATATCACCAAATTCTGATCAAGAAACTTTTTTAAGTGCAGATGATTTAAGGATTAATCTTTGGAATTATGATTTACCTGAAGAAAGTTTTAATATTGTTGATATAAAACCTGCTAATATGGAAGAATTAACAGAAGTTATTACAAGTGCAGAATTTCATCCTCAAGAATGTAATCTATTTATGTATTCATCTTCAAAAGGTACTATAAAATTATCTGATATGAGATTAAATGCATTATGTGATGATAAACCAATTATATTTGAAGAATATACAAATCCAATAAATCATAATTTTTTCACAGAAATTACATCATCAATATCAGATATTAAATTTAGTCCGAATGGAAGATATATTGCTTCAAGAGATTATTTGACGGTTAAGATATGGGACATTAATATGAATAATAAACCATTGAAAACAATTAATATTCATGAACAATTAAAGGAAAGATTAAGTGATACATATGAAAATGATGCAATCTTTGATAAATTTGAAGTAGAATTTAGTGGTGATAGTTCAAGTGTCATGACAGGTTCATATAATAATAATTTTATGATATATCCAAATGTTGTGAATACTAATGAAGATGATCATTCTAGTATAGTGAAGACATTTGATGATAATAGTAGTGGAAGTAGTAGTAATAACAGGAATAAAAATAGTCATAATAATAATAATAGTAATAATAACAATAACAATAATAATAATAATAATAAACAGCATAAACACAAGAATAACAGTAGTAATAATAATATGTTTGAAGGAAACAATAATAGTAGTAATGGTGATGATAGTGAAAATAAACTTGATGAAATTGTTTTACAAGCAGATAAGACAGCATTTAGAAATAAACAATTCGGGTCATTATCTCAACGAACCACTAGGAATAAAGAATGGGGAGATGATATTGATTTTAAAAAAAGTATCTTGCATTTCTCATGGCATCCTAAAGAGAATAGTATTGCAATTGCTGCAACGAATAATTTATTTATTTTCTCTGAATTGTAACCAAAAATTAAAAATTAAAAATAGAAGCAGGAACTATATGTATATATACTCAAATATACTTAAATATATATATGCATCTCATATTAATTATTCATTATATATATATATGATAGTAATTGTGGTTAATATTATTAATTTCAAATTAAAATATATAAAAAAGGGGAAAGTAGGTAATGTATACATATATATATACAAATATGTGTATATATGTAAAAGGACAGTATATAAGGAAATGGAATAAATAAAACATTAATAGATATAGTAGAAAATACTGATAATAATTGTGAAAAAATGAGAAGATGGAAATGGTAGAAAAAGAGAATTGTACAAAAACACATTTCTCTATAATATTAAAAGGCAAAAAAACAACAGAAAATTTGACAATATAGCTAGCTATAAATCATCATTCTTTAAGTTTTTTGATAATAAAAGAGAAGAGAGCGAATATAAATTACTGTAAAAAATGTTTTCATAACCTTTATATTCCTTAATCATCATGGGAGATATGTCTGTTAACAACAGGATTCCAGAATAGAGTGGTATCACCATTGCCCCAGAAGAATGGCTTGTATCTACAATTCATATATTGGTAATCTCTTGGCCAGTCCTTATCTGGGACATGAGCCAAATGTTGTCTATGTTCATAATGTTCTTTTTCAACGAAATATGTGTTAGCAGCGGTCAATAGAATAGCTGGAGCTGCAACTAAATAAGAGATCTTTAACCAAAATTTATAAGTACTTTCACCATGACTCTTTTGTGCTTCTAGGGATTGTTTGAATGCTGCTGCTGCGGCTTTGTTTGGAGCCCCTAAAGCTGGTTTTAGTGCGTGTGGTGGTAGACTAGCATATCTTCTTATACTTGTTCTTAGAATATTGCTGTTCATATTTTAATATATTCTTGTGGTTGTTTGTTTGTAGTTTTCAGGTAAGCTGTTTTTAAAAAAAATGTGTAACAATTGAAATAAATAAATAAATGTATAAATAAATATATAAATAAATAAATTTGTTGCAAACTCTCACAAGAAAACGTACTCCAAATATAAACAGTAGCCGTTATTATACCTTTGCCGTCAAGTTTCCCCTTCTTTATATAAAAAAACTACTTCAAAACCATTTATCAATCACACCAAAAATTCATCGAATATTGCGATTTGTCCTTCCCTCGAAACTCTTTCACTATTGGCAAACCAGTCTTAATGCTAGCTATTGACCCAATTCCACTATCTTCAGTTCAATTTGACTGTGATTTTTACCCCTTCGCCGGTCTTTTCGGTTAGTTTCGAATAAATTTAGCGGGTGGTCTCTCTCCCGGTAGGTGTCTACGGCGGTTTCTCCGCGGGTTGAATAATTTCTACGGTATTTTTATTTTATTTTGGCAGCTCCGGGTCGTGCTCGTTGGGAGTGACACGGTGTGTGATTGGCTGGCAGTCACGTGAGGGACTGGTCACGTGGTGTGGGTAGCATATCTGTTCATAGTTAAATGGGGCCGTTAGCACCCTACACTAGCGGTGTTCATGGGTCGATTATATGCCATGGCGGCTGTTTTTAAAGTCATGGGTGTTGCTGCTATGCAGTACACCCACACACCACATATATAGTCGTTCCAAGTGATATTCTCGTGTAAAAAAATACATCAATTTAAATAGAAAATCATTATAATTATATATATTATTATATCTATTTAAAGGAAACCATATATATGTTTTAAAAAGGTTCATATTATTGAAATATATATTTGTGTAATTGAATAGTCTGTATAGCAAAATTGAAAATTATTATTCTAGATTAAGTGCAAAAATGCCGATTGTTCTTAGAAGATTAAGTATTAACTCTGTTGTCATTCTTACCTCTATTGGAAGAATTATGTCTGTTTCCATTGGTATAGTTATTATTTGATCTATTGGGGTCGCCTCTACTACGTTTTCCGTTGCTACTATTGTAGCCACTGTTCGTTCTATGATTATTATTGTTGCTGCTGTTATTGCCGCCGTTGTAGTTATTATTATTATTATTATTATTATTATTATGGTTATTATTGTTCTTATAATTAAGATTATGATTATTACTATGATTATCTGTGTTTCTAATATGGTTCTCGTTATTCGATTGATTATTGGAATTTTTAAATTGTGCAGATGATTCATATTTGGCTTTGATATCAGGTTCATAAATGCATGATCCTGTTAATTGATTGCCTATAGTAAACCAACCGGCTCGGATATTATGGTCCCTGCCAAAGATCTCTAATTTACGTGCATGTTTTCCTACCATTCTTTCTATCATCCCATACAATTCATCAGGTTTCCTACTTGTTTCTCTAGTGGTAGATACAATAATATCCATATCAATATGTTTATTGATCCAGGTGGGATTACCTTTCATCCCCACTAACAAATGTTCCTTAGAATGATTTAGCCAATGGCCTGTTCTACCGGTAACAATTGTACGTCCCAATTGATTAGTTTTTATCCATGAAATCTCATTAATCACTTTATACCCCCATTTTGCCAATGATTCTTTTCCTAATTCAATGGCTCTACCGGTAACCCATAGAAACAATACACCTTCGTCTTGTAATTCATCTAATGGCAATTCTAGCAATTCAATATCGTTACATGTTCCATATGGTAAATTCATATGAATATTCCAAGCAGGATCTGCCACGACAACAGAGAATTTACCAAGGATGCTAAAATCAAATTTTCTTACATCACATCGGATCCATTGCGGAGGTAAAATCTCCTTTACAACAATAGAAGAGCATGATCCGTGTGTGTATAAGGGTAAATGTTTGGATTGACTTTCATTAACATGTTTAATGTCCTTTTGAACTTGTGTCATTAGTGATTCTGGAACATATCGCAAATAATGTAAATAACGACATGAGTTCAATTTATGACAGGTATCCAAATATGAACAATCTCCTAAGGATAAATCGGTTTGAGGTTTGATATTTGGCACGTAATGCATATGCAATTTTAAACATTCTATTAATTCGGGTGCTTCTTTCTCCAATGTTGCCAGTTTGGAAAATTGTAAGGATGTTATTTTGTTATTGGAAATATATGCTATTTGTGCCAGTACCATGGAATGTTCTGGTGATTGACACACCGGAATATATGGTATAACTGTCTCAGTGATCCGAGCTCTTTCTTTACCTAGTTGAAATGACATTGGTACAGTATTCAAAAGATCGTTCAATCTATGCATTAGGTATTTAGGTAATTGTGAGTTGTCGTAGGTGAGGCTGCTTTCCGCCGTTTCGAAATCTATTAAAGAATGCAACCTAGTTAAATCATCTTTATTAGCGGTATACTGAACATCATCATTCCCACAATCCATATTATCTGTCTTCATGTCCTCACATCTCTCAATGTATGAAGTATCTTCATTCACCATAGTTGATCCATCAATATCGTCAAATTCACGAATAACAGTACGAGTCTTCGAGGAAGTTGGAGAAATTGCAGTTATCCTCGATGGAGCCATATTAATCTGTTTATATAACAGTTTTAAGACATATGTGTTAATATCAGTAATCCTTTGACCCTCGATGATGTCACGATGAAACGTCAAACTACCAGGAGCCAAATCACTAATATATGCTAATAAATGATAAAATTGCTCGTAGCCGTTAGTTCTATCTATACCATGAGCATCAAAGAATACTGCATATAGATCCCTTATGTGTCCACAAATAGGTGCTTCCTGTATCTCTCGATGATTATCGATGATGAACGCCACCAATTCCGCACATACGTCGTGATCTATAGTTTCTTCCTCTAACATCACTGTTTTCTTCCTTGACAGAGGTTTCTATATATGATCCAATATTATTATTATTACCTCCAATGATCAAGTACAACCCTGGTTCTTGTCTTGTATATCTTAATCTATGTGGAGGGTTGTAGAGGCATTATACGTCTAGTAATTTCTACGGTGGGAACCCTTTCCTTATAAAGGCGGCTTTCTTTTATTGAATAGTATTTACTTTACTTTGTTATTGAAGGATTTATATAAAATGCAAGGTTTGCTCTACAGAGAACATTGATTTATAGCCCATGTCTCATGATTGAGTGATCTGGATATAGTTCTGCTTCTTCTTGATTGTCACTCTTGATGTATCTGTCTATATAACAACTATGAAACGCATCTTAGTTAAATATCGTACAACTTCAATAATTGATATTTATGAGATTGTACTACTCGTCCAACGTGATGAACTTTTGTGAAATTCAAATTTAGGAAAGATTGAAATTCAATTTTGGAACCATAAAGTGGTAGAAGCAAAATAAAGACGTTCACATTTAAGTTGTTCATATCAAACAACTGGTAGATATCTAGAGTAATGGTATAAGTGAGAGATCACTAGTGTATTATAGAAGCGAATTATTTTAAGAACTGTCTTTCAGGAAATATATATTTAAACAGCCTAGAACAGTATCAACAATTTGAGAATTCATGAGAACAAATGACGAATACCTTTACATATGATAAGAAGACTACTTCAGAACAGCCACTGTTCGAGTTCAATTCACCATATTCACCCAGAGTATCGTATCATTTTAACCCTAAAGTATCAAACTATCATTATGGTGTAAGACATCCTATGAAACCATTCCGTTTAATGTTAACTGATCATTTGGTATCAGGGTACGGCTTACATAAGATAATGGATTTATATGAAACAAGGAGTGCAACACCTGATGAACTTCGTAAATTTCATTCTGATGATTATGTGAAATTTTTATCGAAGGTTACACCTGAAAATATAAGTAAGATGCCAAGAGGCACATTTGAAAAGTTTAATATTGGTGATGATTGTCCTATTTTTCAGAATATATTTGATTACAGTTCATTATATGCAGGTGCATCCTTAGATGCTTCAACAAAATTAATAAATGATCAATCTGATATTGCAATAAATTGGTCAGGTGGGTTACATCATGCTAAAAAGGGTAATCCATCCGGATTCTGTTACATTAATGATATTGTACTTTCAGTTCTAAATTTGTTAAGATATCACCCAAGAGTTCTTTATATTGATATAGATTTACATCATGGAGATGGTGTACAGGAAGCATTTTATACAACTGATAGAGTCTTTACAGTATCTTTCCATAAATATAATGGTGAATTTTTTCCAGCAACTGGTGATATTAACGAAATCGGTTGTTCAAAAGGTAAACATTTTGCAATGAATGTGCCATTAGATGACGGTATTGATGATGAATCTTATGTTACTTTATTTAAGTCAGTGATAGACCCATTGATTACGACTTATAAACCTACGGTGATAATACAACAGTGTGGTGCAGACTCATTAGGTCATGATAGATTAGGATGTTTTAATTTAAACATTAAGGCGCATGGTGAATGTGTTAATTTTGTAAAATCATTTGGAATCCCAATGCTTGTTGTGGGAGGTGGGGGTTATACTCCAAGAAATGTCTCTAGATTATGGGCTCATGAAACAGGTCTTTTAAATAACGTGTTGCTCCCAAAAGAGTTACCGGATGGGTTGCCGTTTAGGGACTCTTTCGGACCTGATTATACTCTCTATCCGGTGTTAGATGATTTGTTCGAAAACAAAAATTCCAAGAAATATTTGGAAGATACTAGAATACGTTGCTTGGAGAATATTAGATATTTACAAGGTGCACCAAGTGTTCGAATGGATGCGGAGCTAATACCTACGCAGGATATATCTGGATTGACACCGGATGAGGAGGATGAAATTAATGAAATGAATGAAGATGATGACTTGTGGAGGTTAAACCAAATCGAAAAAGAGAATTCAAAAATACGAGAGTTCATGTAAACATTGATTTTATCCATTTTAGGTTTTATATAGGGTTCGTAGTGTTTTTTACGTGTTATTAAGATATTGTATCACTTAGTTTTTGATATTTATTTTATTATGGCATTTCGCAAGTCGAGATCATATTATGCTGACATAATGTCCCTCTGAAATTGTTTATTCCAAGTGAATAATGTTTTAATCAATTCTAATTACATAATGGATAATGTAGTAATAAATATACAATAAATGTTCAAATATAAATTTACAATAAGTCACATAATTCTTACGATAAGTCTTCTGTATTCAGTTCAACACCACCAACAGACCATATCTCTTTTTCATCTTCGAATCTATCACTGAACATGGTCTCAGCATCACCACCTGCGGCGATTCTCTCTCTTTCAACGTTAGCTAATCTTTTACCGACTCTCTTGGTGTAGTCACCAATAGATCTCATTTGAATGGCGGTACCGACAAGATTCTCTACGCTAGAGTTTTTAACTGAGAAGTCATCGAACCACGTTGTGAAACTTTCCATTTCGGTTTCATCAATTAGATTAAATATAGCCAAGTATGCCTTTTCAGCAGCTAGTTTAATTGGAATAATAGGGTCACGTAAACATGAGAAAATTGCAATAGTCAGCATGTCAATAAATGGCTTGATGCATTCAGTCATTTTGAATCTAGCTAATGTACGAATTACAACTAAAGCTAGTCTTCTTGCATCCATCGAGTTTGAAACCGGTTTTAATGTACACTTACTTAGACTTTCCATTAGTAATTTAATATTAGATTCGCCAACATATAATGGTTCAGAAGATTCGTGCTTCGAAAATGGTGATTTCGTCTCACTTTCCAATAAAAGCATTTTACCGGCAGCAATGATACCATTTTCAGTGAAGTAAGCATCGGAAGAATCAATAGCACCGATGATATATGGGACGAATTTGTCAATTAATTCAGAATTAATGATATGGCCTGGAGCGTCCTTTAAGAAAGAATTGACTGTTAGGATTGCAAATTTACCAGAATCTCCAGATAAATCAATGTTTAGAACTTTTTCAGTTAAAATATTCTTTGCCTCATCTTCAGTTAAAATATCGGATAAGGAACCGATTAGTTTAGCATACGCAACTGCAAGCTTATCATCACTAACAAGCATTTCTTCTTCGACTAAATTCACAATATTCTTTTTGGATGTCTCGTTTAATTTAGAACCAGCTTTTGTGACAACTTCAAGTAAAGCCTTTAGCATTGCAGTTTTAACACCTTCATCAGTTGCTTGCTTAGCACCACCAACTAATTCGATAATCAATGGATCGACACGAGGTTGATACTCGATTAGAGTACCAAGAGCCTTTGCTGCTCGAAGACGTAGAATTTCGTTGGATGCGTCAGATAAGGACTTCACAAACGTTCTTTGCAATTGAGGAATAAATGGTCTTAGGAATTGAGGAATTTTAACAAAAAGAATATTCAAAGCAAACAAAATTGCAGCCTTGATGTCACTGCTAAACCTTTCACCCACAACACGGATTAATGGACCAGTGATAACACTGACAAAAGGTTTTAAGTTTGCAGCAGGAGTTTTTGAAACAATATCAGCAATTGCTAATGCGGATGCCTCACGCTCATCATTCGAACCATACATCAAACCATGTAAGAAGATTGGTAAAACACAGTTTGGTCCTCTTGGGAGAGCAAATGCTTCGAGATCTTCTCCTTGTTTACCTACCATCTGTAGACTTTGTTTAGCAGGTTTGACCAATCTTTCGAGCATAGATTTGTCTTGTTTCTTAATTAATGTGGTCAAAGCTTCGAAGTTACCCTTAACAACTTGTGGATCTTCATCATCAAGTGCTAGAATTGCGTTAGACACGAAGTCAGGAATGTACAGATCAAAGTCAAGATTCGTGTTCTCAAAGAAGTTCGGTAGGCGTTGTAGGATTACAAGACGTTTCTTACGATCATCGTGTTTTAATAGTGCCATAATTTGTTGCAGCAATGGATGGCAACCTTCCTCATCAGTAACAGATAAGAAAATTTTATCTAGAGCAGCTTCTAAGGTTGATTTCCCGCCTTCTAGTTCTTCGTCTATTAAAGAGTTAACTAGAGCGTTGATTATAGTTGACAAACGTTTGTACAACGATGGACCAGCAACTTCTGCCAACGATCCTAATGCCGATGCTCTGAAAGCATCAATAGGAGGTGCCAATAAAGTTGGAATCAAAATTGGGAAAATAACTTCTGATTTGGTTGACATAATATCTTGTAGACCTGATAACGCATTTTGAGATGACTCGTCAGACTCAAGCATATGTAGCATGTATGGAAGAATTTCATCAATGGCGATATTTCCTACAATATCTTGGTAAGAATCGAAGGCACCAGCTGCTGCCTGTCTAACGGATACATCACCGTCAATTAAAGTTTCACGTAATATCTTGACAATAATATCTTGGAATTCATAGAGTGTGTCTGCTGAAGAAGATTCGATTAATTCATTTAGAGCGATACAAACACCTTGTTTAGACTCAGCGCTATTAGATTCTTGAACAGATTGGTACAAAGTTGGAAGTAGTTGTGATAAAGCGTTTCCACCAACACGACGAACAAGGTCACCTAATGTTTGGGCAGCAATATTTCTCAAACTTGCAGAAGGTGAAGCCAAGCTACCAACAATCATAACTGTTAATGTAGGTAGAATTTCTTTAACTGCACGAGGTGTATTTGGGACAAGTGCCTTCCATATATCAACAGTGGATGCACGTACAATACCTGATGTATCGTTTCTACAGACAAATAATGCAGCCAGAACTCTATCACGTCTATCTTGGCCCAGTACTTCAACCAGTTTGTTACCAAATTCACCACTGTGGTCACCTTCTTCTTCGGAAAATTCATTCTTGGAGGAAATACCAGTAACTTGGAATAATAATTCACCTGTTAGTTGTATGGATGATAATCTAATACGTTCATTCTCATTGAACATACCCTTTTCTAGTTCAGGTAGCAATAAATCAATTGCCTTAGCAGCGTATTTTTTAACAATCAATTTCCCAGCCTTCAATGCCGTCTCATGGATATCTTCATCTGTGTCTGCTAGACCACCAAGAATTGGTTGAATGATTTGATTAATGTAGGGAGCAAATTGAGCACCGAAACAGATTGGGATAAATAGTAATAGTGGCATAAACCCTTCTCTTACATAAGCACGGTAACTGGAAACCCCAGCAAGGATGGTTGGCAATAACTCATCTAGTTTAGATAGACCTAGACCACTCATGACCTCAGCCAGAGCTTGGGCAGAACCTAGACGGTCACCAGCCTTCGTTTCGTCACTTAAGGTGTCGATTAATCTTGGAATTAAATCAGGGAATTGTTCTTCACCCAACCTTTCGACCAGTGCACCCAAAGCACGGGCAGCTGTTGCTCTCGTGTTTGGAACAGGATCAACCATAGCAACCTCGACTTCATCGACTAACTGTTGCAGATATGGGACCAAATCCTTAATATCCACCAGAATTGCCATATTACCCACAATTTTGCAAGCTTTTCTTTTTGTATTGGCAGATCTCTCATGCATACCACGATGAATTACGTGAATAATTAGTGCTAAGGATGGACCATCGATATAATGTACAAATTGAGTATTGATTAGTGCATCAAGAGCATCTTCTGTGTACTTGGTAGGATCTCCGATAGCATTAATCAAAGTAGGAACTAGTTTTTGGATTTCTGGGTTTCTAATAACCTCACCGAAACGGTTCAATGATTCATCTGCGGCCTTACGTACTTCTTTATGAGAATCGTTTAATACACCAACAATTTCCGGTACAATTGTAGACAGGGATGCAGATAGTTGGGTAGGATCAAGGTAAGCCATATTACCCAATAATTCAACGGAACCTCTCTTGGTTCTCCATGATATTTCATCTAAGTTTGAAACAGCAACAGGAATCAATTTAGTAACACCAAAACTTGTAGTGTAAGCCATGATAGCTTTAGTAGCTTCGGCGGTAGCATTACGAACCTCTGGGACGGCATCACCAAGGTTTTTTAAAATATTTGGAAGAACTTCGATGACGTAAGGTTCAAAGAATTTTTTTAATGACTTTGACAGATATTCAAATGCGTATGCAACAGATTCACGACGGATTGGCTGCTTCTTATCTTCAGACGCTTCGATTAAGTTACGGATAATATCAAATTCAGAAAGTGCTTGGATACCGTAACCCTTAACTAAACCTGCAATACCCCATGCAGAACCTTTACGTATTGATACGGGTAATTCGGGATCTAATAAACGACTTGTTAAATTTGCAATGTAATCGCCTACTTTATCTCTGAATTGGAAAACTAATGGGCCAATACATTCAGAAATAGCTTGTTGAACATCGGCAGATGGTGTATCAAGAGAAGAAAGTAATCTGTTGATAATAGTTTCCATTCTCGCATCGTTAGCTTCCAAGTGTCTAGCCAAAGTACCATAAAGAATAATGACGTTCTCCTTAACAGTTGTTTCGATGTTTGAAGTCAACGTATTTTCAAAAATTGGTATTAGTTCTTCAGATTTCTTTGCTCCATGCAGAGTTATTATCTCAATACCAGCCTCCTTCATTTCTTGACGGACAAGAAGTTCTCTGTCACCCAAAGCACCATCTTCAATTAAAAATTTAACTAAGTCCACAACATATGTGTCTTCTTCCGGAATATCATTGGAAAGTTCCTTAAAAGCAATAGCAGCTGTACTTCTGTCCTGCCATGGATCCTTACGATCAGAAGCTGCAACAGCAACCAACCCATAGTCGTCCATGATAGCTTCTAATGGAGCAGCTTTTTCTTTGTAAAATGTCATCAACATTTCCAATGAGTTTCTTAATGAGTTTTTGTTTTCATTTTCCAGATATATCGATGCAGATGCAAATGCTCGAGCAGCGAAAAGACGTAAACCACTATCCTCTTGGTTAAATAATGATATCAAAGAGCTTAGTATATCATCATCTATAACAAATTTACTGAACTCCCAAATAAAGTCGGCAACTTCTCGATTATTTGCCTCTGAATCAAATCTGCAAATAAATATTTCGGCTGAGTTTTTCATATTAGTCTCTAGTTCAAATTCGTTGTCTATGATCTCTAAGATAGTTGATCTAACAAATGGATTTGGCGATAGAAGATTGTCTAGCATAATCTTTAAGTCTTCATCTGTTGGTGATACGGATATACTTTGACATAAGACATTCAAACATTCTTTAGCATTTTTTGCTTTTGAAGCTAAACCTAATAGTGACATCAAGACATTCATAATTGGTGCTCTTGGAATTGAAGGATCCTCGAAAACCTCAGCATGTACGGAAATGATCTCCATAGCCAACATTAAATGTTCTTCTTCTTTATCCTCTTCAACAAATTCAGTTCTAGCAACTGGTTTATCAGCATTTTTTAAGGCTACACGTTTACCTTCTTCCAGTACGTTGATTAATAACGGTAACAAATATGCCAAGCTTACAGCATCTAAGGCCATTTGATTAGCTACAAACTTCACTCTGAATAAAACTCTTGATAATAACTCGTCCAAAGGTTCCTCGGTAAAGTTTTCTGGGACATTGGAAATTTTATTAACGCGAAGGATAGCAACACCTACGTATAATTTAATGCCACCCAATCTTTCGGATGTATTGTTGGATAAAGTTAGTAATGCATTAATGGCCTTCTGACCTACTAGGTGTTTGCAATTTTTCTCTTTCATTAATGTTAACAGTGATGAAACAGCGGATGGAAACCATGCACCACTTCCATTGTCGACTAATTGAGCTTGGTGACTCAAGAAGTCAATGATTGTAATACCGTTACTTAGAGAACGCATTACCTTCGATATATTGGTCCTTATTTTAGATTCCTTTTCTAATTGTTCGTCAACAAGCTCTTTTTCTTCTTTTGTATATTTTCTTTTTGTTTTCTTATCTTGTTCTTTTCTAATTTTCTGTTCCCATTGTAGAGTTTCGTAGTCTTTAGTATTCTTGTCAGAGAGTTGTTTAGCATTCTTCTTTTCAAGAACATCTATTACCATAGTTCCCTCCTCGCCATTCCAGATTGTAAAGTCTTGTTCTGTGAACTTGGATAAACAACCAGTAGCAAGACATTTTTGGAAAAACTTAGTTACTGCAGGAACCGCAACATCAGGATTGATAAAGCAAATGTAAGCGACACTTTTCAGGATGCAATCTCTCAGTTTGCTTTCATATACTTCGACATCATTTATAAGAATATCTAAATTATCCATTATTTTTGCGATATTACTTTTAACAATTGCTGATGGATCTAGACTGGCTAAGAGGGCTAAACCAGCCCAGCCATTTTTCAAGTGGAATTCTTCATGCTCGGCAATAAATAATTCAGCGATAATAATCTTTTCTAGGGCACCCTTATCATCTATAGGTTGAGAAATCGCTGTAAAAAGTGGCGTGCAAAATTTGAAGGAGATTGAGTCCTCACTGGCATCTTTATCGGCGATAATTCTATACTTTAAAGCTTCAACAACACTTAGACCCAGCAGTTCAGGTTCTAATTTGAAAAGCTTTCCTAATAAAGTAACAACGTTTATCCTATCAGAAGGATTCAAGACAGTGGATAAGGCAACAATTGTCATCGCATTACCTAAATCCCTGTTATTTGGTAAATTCCTTACAGTTTCCAAAACATTGCTCCTTAGTTTATCTGAGCTTACTGTGTGGACATGTACAATATATTTAAGACAAGCATAGATGGCAAAATGGTCATAATTTTGGTTGTGGCTTAGGGTTTCTGTAATAAATTCTAAGAAAACGTGTTCAAATTTCTCAATAGTTGCAACAGAAGCACTTGGAGAGCCTCCTAAAAAGGAACTGCACCAAATTTTCTTCAAACTTGGTTTCTTATTCGAAAGACCACTCTCGACGGTTTTGTCAAAATCATCGTTAGAACTTTCTAGGAATGTAAAATTTAAGAAAAATGCTAATAACATATTGGACAGAGCATTTTCATTGGTTTCTTTGGAAATATATGTATTTAAACCATTTGCAATAAGTAATGAAACTTCTTGTGAAAATACTGGAATACACTTTAGAATATTTGATGCTAGAATTTTGTAGTCAGCATTCAAGTTGGTTTTTATGTTTTTAAAGATTTCATTTACAAGTTTTACCATATCTTCTTCAGTAATATACTTAGCGTCCAGTGAGCTGAGTAGAGTGGTGATAAAATTGAAGGCGGAATTTTTTGTCCCTTCCTTGGAACTCTTTAACGAAGAGAATACTTGGGTAATTAATTTAGTGGTAACAAATAAGTGTAAAGTGTTAACCTTCTCTAAGTTGACAGCTGCAAATAATTCAGCCGATGTTGTGAAACCAGTTTCTGGTGCCCTCAGATTAGCTTTTTCCATATTTGGGACGAAATAGGAGTTAAATAACTCTTGATTGACAAACTCTTTAATAAAGGGTCTTAATGAGATTTCAAGACAGAATGGTGATGGTGGAATCTTCCCAAGGATGATCTCTTTACCAATAAATTCGCAATACTTGATTAAGTATTTATCCTTCAATAATTGAAAATAGGCAGGCTTTGAGGAAGAAATTTGAATAAAACTTTGAGTGAATGCACCCATTAAAACAACAATACCAGTCATTGGTAATTTTGCAGTAACATATTCCTCTAGAACAAAAGAAATGAGCTGAGTAGCCTGAGTGATATTATCGTCATCTCTGTTGAATATTTTAGTTAATGTCTTGGTAGTGGATTGTAAAATGCTGCGACGTACTCTATTTCTATGTTGATTTCTATTTGCATTTGTTTTCTTGTTAACTTCTTGGTTATCAATTGAATATTCAATGCTGTATGTGATCGAACAATGAGCCACTAACAATTTTTGGAAATTAGAGGTGAAAAGATCATCGTCTTTAGAAGTTAGAATCAAAAATTCATGGACCCATTCTAATAAGTTTAAGTAATCTACAAAAGCTCTTGATCCAAGAGATTTGTTAACTTGGTCTACGATAAATGAAATGTATTTTTCGTACAAGCGAGGCTCCACTTTCAGGATGTCGGCGAACATGGTCTTAACGAGCGCTTTAGACTTAGCATCAGTATATGATACGAATGTTTTTAATAATGTGATTGAGATTTGGCCCAATTGTGGTGCCTCTAAAGTTTCAGATTTTATCAATTGTTGTACATCTTCCAAGAAAGCAATTCTTGTAGAGATTTGAGAATTGAAACAATTTTTTTCCAATTCAGGAGATAATTCTTCCCAATTAATGTTTGAAGTCATGGCGTACTTCTTAACAAAACAATGTAGGGTATCTGGGACCTAAATAATTGGTTGGTCTTTTGTCAATAGAGAATAAGGTTGTCAATTGGATTCTTGCAAGTCTCTTTATTGTTATAGTAATTGCTTCATTCGCTCATAGACAGTTTCACAAATCTTGGTAAAATTTGAATTTTTTTCGTTGAAGCAGCGAAGAACTTCTTGACACTGAAAAATTTTCATCGTTTACGATGACTGCAATCAGCCGTAATAGAGTACTATCACAATTGATGGCTTACTAGAAGAAATAGTATTTATAGATACCTAATGTCATAATCCAATGTTTATATATTATTTAAGTAAATTAGTATATAATCCTATGGAAATGGGTGCTTCATAAGAAGCGAAAGTTGGTGAGTTGATGATCGTTATTGCCATTTTTGGAATGGTATCCAAACGTCAGATACTTTATTATCGTTGTCAAGAACAAAGTAATGTGGGAATTGACCCATCGTAATACAAGCATGTTGTGGTAAAATAGCTATTTTTTCTCCCAAATTTAACAAAGGTTTTAATGGTGTCTTCTTATTTGGAAATTCTTGGTCTTCTTGGCCATGGTACTGTTTTAGTATACCATGTTCCTGAGAAATTCTATCTATGAACCAATCAATTTTATAGGATTCATCCTTTAAGATAGTGTCAGTGTGGATACATAGACCATTTCCTTTGAACTTAGATGATTCCCTAGTTAGTGCCATTACACCAGCGTTAGTTAACATTTCATGTCTCTCTTTGTAAGACGATAGGACGGTACCTAATACATAACCAGAACATTCAAAATCATTAATGCAATTAGTCGAAAGTTGTTGTAAATCATATACACAATAGTTACCACAATGTATCTCTAAAGTTCCAACTAATGTATCTCTAATATATTCGTTAATTTCTAACTCATCTCTGATCCTTAATGAATTAGATGTTGGAGTAGCACCGACTGACAATGTCAGATCTATTGCATTAATTTTGGGATTTAATTTCCTAACCATTTTGGCAGCCTCATTGACTGCTTTGATCTCTTGAAGCAGTAGGTCATGTGCATCCAAGATGTTAGTCACATTATAGCTATGACCCGCATGTGCATAAAATCCGTACAAATCAGCAACCTCAGCTACTTCTGGGGTGATTAATTTCTTTAATAATTCAAGGAATTCAGCAGATTCTGTTGGTAATCCTGCTCTCTGAGTCCCCATATCAACCTTAATAAAAATAGACCATTTTCTGTCATTTGCACTTCTACCAAACTTCACCAAGTTGTCTAAATGCTCGACACTATCTACAAAAATTCTCAAATTTTGCACTCTGCCTGATAAAGTATTTAGTTGGTCGATAATTTCAGGAACACATGCAGGTAACCCAAAACAGATATCTTTGACATATTGTTTGCATATTTTATCTTGATAATTCAATAGTTCAGTGGCCTCCTTTATTGTGGAAACTACAATTGAATCTTTGGGAGTTTCTATAAGGCCTACCCCCAATTGCTTCAAGGTTCCTTTAGCAGTTTTATGAGTCTTTATATGAGCACGAAATTTAATTGGAACGTTCGTTTCTCTTTCTAATTCGTTGACACGTTCAAGCATGTGTCTGCAATTCTTGTCAAACTTTGTTTCAACAATTAGGAAACATGGTGTCGGTAACCGTTTAACATCATATCCTCCGTAAGTCGATAAGAGATCGCTCATATATGTCTATAAGATTCAAAGGGAAATAGAAATGTAGAGGTTTGTAAGATTCTATTTAAGTTCTTTGTTCTTCAAAAAAAGGCCTTGTAATCATGATTTGATGTTACTATTTCCTTTTCTATCCATTTTATTTTTCATTCTATTACTATCGGGAGATCAGAAACACAGCGCATATAAATATTGATTGTGATAAATTTAGTTAAATTATTATAACATTTTGAACTGATTCTAGTGAGGAAGTTATGATTACAAAGGATGAATAAAGTTTAAAAGTTTAAAGTATCATTCACAAGTTTCTATAATATGGTAGTGATGTGTCCTAGCTGTTAGCAGGATATAATTTCCTAACAGTAAATATATAATACGTCTATAGCGCCGCTTTGCTTAATGTATAAAAAATAACAAATAAAAGTAATGGACTATAGGAATACTGCATCAGACAGTAAAGTCTTCGAAATATTAGTGTCTGGCTACTTAAAGAACTTTCTAAATTTCAATCCACAAAGAAATTAAAACAGCACCTAAAAACAGTAGAAATGCCTTACCAATTTTTCCAATCGTAATCAAATAATTAACTTTCAACAGATATCTTGGTTTATCATCAATCTAACTCTATAGACTGAACACGAAGTCATGGATTATAGATCTAGTACGTGTTGTATGCTTGTGAGATTAAACAAGAAACTCTCCTATAAATATCTTTTGAAAGTTTAAATTACTCTATATATAGAGCTTTATGACATAAAGCATTATATATATTTAGCTACTTTCTTAAAAATATCAGTTTATTACAAAATATTAATTTTACTACGAACTGGTTTTTCTTATATTACCTAGGTCAGTGTAAACAAAAAAGTTACATAAAAAATTATACAACGATATTTCTATAGAGATAAGTAGGATCCAGAAGATTGCTTTACAGTTTCTGAAATGGGACAAAAATTTCAGTTCAATTTCTTCTAATATCTTAATTCTTCAAATTGTGAGGTTTATAAAAATATATTTTAAATATTCGAATTTAAAATCAAGTTCAAAATCAACCATATCTTTACTCATGCTTACAAGATGAGATACATTAACTCAGACAATGAAATAATTCTTCTTTAATGATATTTATTTTTAATGTAAAAAATAGAGATGCGTATATACTGAATGTACTTGAATATTATTTTAAATATTTCGTTTTTTTCCTTTCTTCCACAGATATCAATCTTAATCTTAGTCCTTTCTTATGCACTTGGATTATTTAATGGTGACAAGGCATCTTCCCTTCCTGTCACACTAGCTTTTATTTCATCTTTTATTGCTGCAATCTCTTTTGCTAGTTCTTTTTTAACAGTTTTCAAATCCTTCGAAATTTCGAGACAGTCTGCGCAACGGATCGTCATCTTTACGTCGTTCACCAGTACTGCCGTCTTAAATATATATTTTATAATATGGTCAACCGGTGGCAAAGCATTCGCGGCAACAATACATTCAAGCCTCAATACACTATAATCTTCATCGGGTACCGTCATATTTGGGGATTTAAACCCTGGCTTAGCTGTACCATAAACAGACCCCTGATTATTTGCCCTGCTTGGACCCACTTGAGGTCTTCCAGGACTTTGTAAAGTGGAGCTTATTTTAAATAGAGGATCTACGGAATCATCCGCATACTCCTCAGCTTTCTTCATTTTTTTCTTCAATCGTGATAATGATGACATGCCAAGACCAGAGTCCACATATGAATTTAACAACGTCTTAACTGCCTTGTTTCTTGGAGTTGATATACTTAGTTTTTTTATATTGTCATCCAAATTATCGTCTCCATGTTCCTCAGATTGACTAGTTCTTGCATCAACAATTGTTGAAAGGGATTCTAACTCTGGATTAGACTTTGAATGATCTACTCCGGAATCGATATCTGTACTATTCGTACTTCTAACTTCACTGGCTGAGTCGTCGCTAGTTTCGTCGCTGCTGCTAGTACTTAATTCAAAACCTAAATCAAAATCACCAAAATCATACTCATTAGCGTCATCATCAGTCCTATGAACATCTCCCTGAGATAGATCCTTGCGATATTTATTTTTTATCTTATCAATATCGAGAGCATTACCTTGGAAGTAGGAATGTGGGTCTATCTCTTTACTTAAACTTGATTTCTTTTTAATTCGTGGACTTATACCACTTACAGAGTTTTTCTGCTCTTGAAAATTTAAGGAAGGAGGAAATCCTGCAGCACCTAATGAACCCCTACTATCTTTTGAGCCATAAGAAATAACAGATTGTCTATAATTAGTAAATGATCCCGTACTTGACGCTCTGTGAAATTGTTTATCTAAATCGTCACACTCACTACTATCATGAGTCCCTTCTGATCGGTTAAAAGATGATTTTCTTAGAAGACTAGAATTTAAAAAACCGTTATCTATTTCGACCAATGCTTTATTCAACCTTAATAATTCTTTATAGGCCTTACCATTTTCAAGGTGCTCTTCAATCCTTGTATTATCATCACGATAGAGCCTTTTAATCTGCTTTATTAGCCCATTTTTCAACGTTATACAACTTACAAATAATCCTTCTTCCTTGCGACCCAAAATTGAATATAGCATTTCGGCAATTAAAGTATACAGCAAAGGAATCTCATACAATTTAGCCATGACAAGCAAATCCAGTGCTACCGGAGCCAATAACCATTTACCATTTGTTTGCCCCGTATAGAAAAATTCCGAGAGTGCTTTTATAGAAGAAGTGGGCCATGGAAGATAAAGAGATCTGGGAATTAATAATGGTTCCATATCATAAGGTGCGGTAGATAATATACTATCATTACTTTCACTAAATGATGCAATTGAAGGTCTCGTCCTATCTGATATACTTGGAATATTACTCAAACTATTTTCCCTTGAAGTGCTACTTTTACTAAACATTCGAGATCTTAATTGACTTATAGATTGCCTATTATTACTTTCACTTTGCTGTGCACGATTTAACTCTTCGTTTTTTTGCAACAATTTCTCATCAAGAGTTAAATTGTTCATCGATGGGGCAATGCCTTTCCAATCTGGATTACTACTTGCACTAACAAATGATGCTCTTCTAGAAGAGAATGGACTACCCTTGTTCGACATTGTAAAATCATAAATCGAAGCACTAGGTCTTCTATTATTACCCAATTTCACAATTGGAACTTCTGGAAGAGGTTCATCAGGCAGTTTCGTAGTCGGTGGTAAATCTACATTCATAACATCCAACGGTGTTTCAGGAGATGTACTTCTCTGTCCTAATGAAGGTAAAGAGTTTCTCTTTCTATCAGAAACGGAACCAGCATAAGAAAATGAGCTCCTAGCACTAGTGGGAAAATTTGCAAACAATTTCTTGTTTAATTTTTGGGGAGGAAGGACATTCTCTTCAAATTTAACGTTGTTAATAGGATGTGACGAACGATGTTTGAAAGCCGAATTCCTTCTAGAAGTTTGAAGCTCATCATTGACACTAATATGTGTATCCATTAATGACGACCTTCTTCTTCGATCAGTAACCGTATGAAATGGTGATTCGACAATACTTGAGGGGCTCTTATTTTCCTGAAAAGGAACTCTGAAGACCATACCTGTAGTGGAACTTGTTGTTGATGTTGTCCCTGTTCTTTTAATTTGATTGTCTCCGAGATAGTTATCTTTATCGGTCAATTTTTCTAAAGAAAGAAGGTGTTCATCAGGAGGAGGGGATACAGGATCATTAATATCCAAATCTTCATCCTTTGGAGGCAAAAGTGGTATTGGTGGTTCAATCGTAACTTTCTCCGAGACACTAGGACGAAATGGTTGTTTCATGCGAGTGTATTTAGCTGGGTCCTCCACATCATTGACAAATAATTGCGAGAGTGACTTATGAGGCCCAGATGTTGTTCGTTCCAATGCATTACTCGATCGTGGTGATCCTCTATTAGATAGTCTACTAAGGGATGATCTTGTGGAATCTCTAAAATAATCTATCGAATCTTGTCTCGAACTTGCACGTGAAGTTATCCTAGATGATATCGGCGTATATTTTACTAACATTGACCGTTTAACATTCAATTCATTTTCTAAACAGATTTTGGAATAACCTTGAGATAACAAAAAATCGAAATATCTACCCCATCTTTTCCTCAAAAGATACATTGGTACTTTCACAATATCCCCTTCACTAGTGATAAATTCAAAGTCGGAGAGCGAATCACCATAAACCTCGAGAGAATCCTTCCCAAGTACCACGGCAAATGATGGGAAAGTTGATTTAATGGTTGATAGTTCAAACGAAGGTGCGATGTACTTGATGTAGTTTTCAAATTGTGAAGTAGCACCTGATACATAACTTGGATTACGTGCCGTTGGTTGGTCATCTGTGCTAAATACCAATTGTTGTTGAATTGTATCGTCCAACGTAGATTGAAATGAACTTAGGGACAAAGATCCCGATTTCATCTCATTAAGGTAAGGTGGTGTGATGATCTTATTAAATGCATTAATCAATGGTAATCCAAAAACTAGAATATGATCAAATTTTTGAACGCTTGGTAAATTATTATCATTAGTCGTAGTACCTAATAAGAGAGTCTGATGGTGTGATTTCCAGACGAACAATTTCCAATATCTACTATTAACTATTTCTGAATTGGGGCTTCGTATACTGACACGAGTCCATCTACCTGAGGGGATATCATATACAAAACAACAATAGTTCGAAGGATTACAATTTGGATAAAACCCACCAATAATAATATTATAACCAAAATATTGTCCACTAGGGAATTGTAGATTAAAAGATTCTCTTAGAATATCAGGAGTTTGCAAGTTATTATAAGCTAGTCTCATACCTTTTGATTCAGGTATTAATGGTAAAGTTGTCATCGGGGAGACCATCTTATTACTGTCGGATCTCTTTGGTATATGACTATCATCGGTTTCATTGACTTCGTTATCACTATTTTCTTGTATACCATCTTTATCAAATTGATTATTTGGATTATATATCACTAAAGCTGGAACTTTTGCTTCATTGTTTTCCACCAATATTGAGAAAGTATTTTCAATTGATAGAGGAATTGCTTCATTATCAATATTCACCACGAAATTACAACTTTCCTTTGGTATTACGTCACATTGCCAACAATTTTTGGTTAAATTAAATATATCTATCTTAGTTACTGGTTCACTAATATTATTCGTCCCACCAATAATAATCAATTTTGTATCACGAGTATCTACGTTTTCATTTTTGACATGCATAGAATGACTATATCTTCTATTAATCCTGGGATCAATACTCATTAGAGACCATTTCCTCGTCTTTAAATCCAATTTCCACAATTCATTTGTTGCAATCAATTCATAACCTGTATGAGGTGATACTACAAGTCCCCCAAAGACATATATTGTGGAACCGAAATAACAAATCGAATGAAACAATCTCCCTTTCATTGGTGATTCCAATGGTGATACTTGCGAAGCCTTAGATAACAGATCTGTTTGAATTGCAAGGTTTGGATTCTGTGCAGAGTCGTCTATGGTGGTTTGTATATGATGCCATGTCCTCGATACTAAATCCAGAAAGAAAATTTCGGAACTTAGCCACTGATTCAAATTTTCGAAACTAATCTTATTTTTATTATTTTTAGAGAAATATATGATCAATTCTTTTTGTAGTTGTAAGACTGTAATATTTTCAATATTCAACGGAACTGTAAGTCCTCCATGCACAAATAGATTAGCTCTTGATAATTCTACTGCAGCACCTGTTCTATGTTCCAAGGATAATTTCTTACGAGTGTAATGATCCAACAATGCATATTCTGCCAACTGTGGTATCTGAGGTAACTTCAATTGATAACCGGTACATGACGACGGTTGTAACATCGACATTTCTATAGGGGGTATGTATGTATATGAATATTGAATGAAAGTGGTATAATAGTAATAATAATAAAATTTCTTTACTCCCCTTATTCCTTTTACCTAGGCAACAAAAAAAAAAAATATAAATCAAACAAACAAAATAAAAAATACAGCCAGGATAGTTCGTATGTTTATCTATATGATACTAGTAATAAAAGAACGATATTAAACGATAAGTGATGGAATATATATATCTATATATCTATATATATGTGTGTCTATTATTATAAATTTCTCCTTATATATTGAAATGCTAGAATCATGCAAGTATGTATGCATATACGTCTGCCATAATATTTCTGAAAAAATAAAAAATAAAAAAAATGTGTCCGTTTACCCCATAATTACATTAGAAAAAATGTCAAAAACTGAAAATACAGTAAAACTACAGAACATCAGTTATGAACCTATTCTATTCTATTTATACTTCTATTTATATTTATATTTATAGACAAATAAATGATCTATAGTATAGTTGCTAACCAACCCAATCCTAAGAGACATAATCCTAATGGGAAGATCTGTATAAGGCCTCTACTATTAGTGACTAATGAAATTGAAGTTAATGACCATAATTCACATAATATTAATGTAATTAATTTTAATAAAGTTATAATTCTTATACTCCAATGTCTATTGCCTATCATTTTTAATAAAATTGGGAAAATAATTTGTGATATTATTGCATTAATAACTTGTGGGAAAATACAATAACCTGATAATGAGATATAAGTAATCATATTAACATTTTCGTACGGTTTAGTTAATCTCATATGTAATGACATAATCAATAATAAAATCCAACATAACACAAACAAACTTGAAAATAACGTATGAGCATGTGAAACACATAGAGAATAAGTAATTACAAATATTAAAGGAGCCCAAAGATCGCAATTAGCAGAAATGTCTTCAATGGATTGATTATTTGGTGAAGTAGGAGAAGAAGAAGATAATGATTCATTCACCATAGTTGATGTAGACGACAATAATTGTCTTGATGGGAAATGTGGATATACCACTTTCTTTAACGTTGAGTTAATCTCAAATAAATCCCTTCTTAATGTTTCTAGTACATTTTCATCCAAAGTCCCTCTTGTATTCTTAGAGACATTATCAGAATCTGCTGGTACAGCACTAGCAATGTTATTATTGTCATCAAATGGATTCGATATATCTACATTTGATAAATTATCGTTATTATTTAAATTAGAATGATGATTCACTCCACCAGGTGTGTCAGGTTCTATATAATCAGACATTATAATCAATTGTATTATCCGTCTCTGTTCTGTTTCTTCCTTGTATATTTGTTCTTTTGCCCCTTTATATCGTCATTATCATCGTCATATTATTATTACATATATGGAAATAATTTCTTAACTATGCACAGTAACAAAGACAGACAATTTACACTATGGAAATCGATTATCGCGTTGCACGATGGACAGCATCACCACAACAAAATTTCTCTACAACTACATACGTTCAACATCAGACTAAACTAAACTAAACTAAACTAAACTACTCGACAACATAACATAGCATTGAATATACCCAATTATCACATATTCAATTACTATTAGTACATAACTAACAACGAACGTGTCTTGTGTAGAGCATACACTTGCCATATATCACAGATAAAATAACGCGTACATAAATTACATGATAGACGCATCTAAATCAAACAGACGAAAGAAAGCCGCGAAAGCAAAACAGAAAATATTTTTTGCTTTCCAAAGAAGCGAAGCGAAGCTAAGCAAATATATATTTTTGTTGTGCAAAAAAGCAGCGCTGTTCTCGCCTTGTCTCTTACTATACGTGTGGTATTCTTAGCTGTTGTAGTAGTATCAGTGAACTTATATATGGTGGGCGTGGTTTCCTTGGGTGAAAAATAATAAATGACACGAAAACTGTCTGTTTCGTTCTCTTACGTTAACTAGTTTAGCTATCCTTTTTTTTAATTTCTTTCTTTCACGTATTATTTACCATTTTACCATATATATACCTGATTTATAACATTTTGCTGATATTACTATTTGATTCACACGTTAGTTTATTATCATAGAATCACATACTTTTTATATATCTATACTATCAGCTCCATTTAGATTTTATTTTTATTTTTGTTGTTGTTGTTGTTTTATTCCAACTAGATCCTCAATCAGGTAGAAATGAAGTTATCCATATCACAAATCATATTGACTTGTTGTCTGGCTCTTTATGTCCAGGCTCATAACGTATTAGTCCCAGCTCACAGTCGTAGATGTTTCTTCGAAGATTTGAACAAAGGTGACGAAATTGCCGTGACTTACCAATTCGGTGATAGAAATCCTGAATCGTACTCTCAATTATATGGTGATTTCATCTTATATGGCCCACAAAATAATGAGGTATTAGCCACCGAAAAATCTTCATCTCATGGGGACATTAAAGTGACTGCTCCAATTAAAGGTAAATATCAATATTGTTTCAGTAATGGCGAAAGTATTCCAACTAAAGATGTTACATTCAACGTCCACGGTGTCGTTTACGTTGACGTCGACGATGAAAATTCTAATACTTTGGATAGTTCAGTTAGAAAACTATCTAAATTAGTACGCGAAATTAAAGATGAACAAGGCTATATCGTTATTAGAGAAAGAACTCATAGAAACACAGCAGAATCTACTAATGATCGTGTTAAATGGTGGTCTGTCTTTCAAGTTGGTGTGGTTGTGGCAAACTCAATCTTTCAAATTTATTATTTGAAAAGATTCTTTGAAGTTACTACCTTTGTTTAAATGTAACCGATTTACATACATTTATATATATACCGATAATATAATTATATGATCAATTGATACTGTTGTATTTATATATGTTTGATTTTCTGATATTAGTTGTTTTTGATTTAATGGCTTAGCGGCTATTATTGTTGTTTGATATAACATATTAATAAAACAAAAAAGTTGTTACTTTGGTTAATCATTAGGAAATGTGAACCTAGACATAGGGTTGTTGGTGTGATTGTGGTTTGATAATCATTGGTGTAGATTCAAATTTAAAAAAAAAATGTGCCACCTCCTGGAATCGAACTAGGATTTCATCGGCCACAACGATGTGTACTAACCATTATACTAAGATGGCATTCTTAGATTTAAACTTTTGCAAAAATATTTAGGTCCATTACGAAAATAAAATATTAAATTAGAGGGTGTTTTGGAAGTATTATGTTGCCATTTTCTTAGAATTTAAGGGTGATATATCTCTCTCACCTAAATTAAATCTAGGTAAAGAAATACCTTCAAGAACATTTACTCATAGGTGCCACCGCTAGATTTGATAGAAACACATGATGACGTGAAAAGGTTATGGGATGCATAGAAAGAAGCTCTAAACGTAATATATGCATAGTGTAAAGAGAACAACCGATTATTGATAGAAATTATGTTAGAACAATATATCTCAAATGTATTACGAAGCATGTTAAAATATGAAACAAAATATGTGGCATTATGAAACAAAACATAATTCGAACATCAATTGAGATTGGAATAAATATATATATAAAGACAAAGAATTCTGAACTAACATTCTAAGTTAGATTCTGTTCGTTCTGTAAATTATATACAATATAAAAAATCACTTACAAATATAACAATTATATTTTGCTTACCTAACATTAAAACTTAAGCTACGCCATTCACCTCTATACCTAACACCTTAAATAATGAACGAATATAAGTCTAACCACAGTATGTCTGCTTCAGCTCAATTATCGTATTAAAAAATGTCCTAATCAAAACATACAAAACTTGAAGAGACTAATAAAAGGGAACAACTCTATCTTAGAGTCTCTACATTTATAAAGAAGAGTAGGCATAGAAAAGAACAGAAGGGATAATAATTGGATATACTTCTCAACATATTGCAATAGTGATAGTGATAAAGTTTAGAAATTACTGTATCCTAATGTTGGTAAGACGGTGCCAACAATACTCATCATTACCAGGGAAGATTTTCTGACTCACAGAGTACTTTTTCACATCATTTAGTAGTTGACCCAATGAATATCAGTGCGACTAGGATGGTGGTAGATAAATAGAAGGACAGTGCTCTTTCCTTTACAACAGTAAAATACGTATAAACTTCAGTATATACAAGTTTAATTATATCTGTAAAACAGGTTGTTTGTTTTCTTACACGATGGAAGTTGCACAGGATTAATGAATTCTACTATATATATAGCAGGTATAACACCAACAATATGATTAATTTGTAACACTTACCAAACCAATCTCACTCTTTTAACAATATACCACTAATTGATCTAACAATTCAGAATAATTGAATATTAATACTTTTTTTATTTTACTTTCTAATGAGTATTTACATATAAGTGACATAAAACATTATATATATGTATATAAATGGATTTTATAATTTTAATTTTAATTTTGATATTGTTTTTATTTTTGTTTTTGTAGTTTACTCTACAGGGTCCCAAGAATCGACTTTCATAGTACCTTTCTCTACCAAATTATTATGGAATTTGAAAGCGTTCTTCAACATATGAGGTTCGTGTAAAGCCTTTTTCTTAGTTGCGTAATGTTCTGATCTCTCTAGATAATCAGTCAATAGATCTCTATAGTCTGGATGAGCACAACTATTAATGATTTCACGAGCTCTTTCTCTTGGTGCTAAACCTCTCAAATCGGCCAGACCTTGGTCTGTGACCAAAATATCCAAATCGTGTTCGGTGTGATCGACATGAGATGCAAATGGAACAATTGTAGATATACCAGTTGGATCGGTCTTAGTTGGTCTAGCGGATGGAGCGTGCATGATTGACAACTTGGCGTTTCTTAAGAAATCACCCGAACCACCTAGACCATGCAACATTCTTGAACCATTAACGTTAGTGGAGTTAGCATGAGCATAGATGTCTACTTCTACCGGAGTATTCATAGCAATGACACCTAAACGACGAATCAATTCTGGATTGTTTGAAACGACTTGAGATCTCAAAGATAATTTATTTTTGAAATTGTCCCAGTCTGAGAATAATCTCTTGAAACCATCTTCAGTTAATCTTACAGAGGTAGCAGAAGCATAATCTAAAGTACCATTGTCGAATAAATCCAAAAATGAATCTTGAATGACTTCACTCCAAACTGTTAAATGTTTAAATTTAGCATCAGTTAAACCTTCAATGACTGCGTTAGCCACATTACCAATACCACTTTGTAAAGGATGTAAAGTTTCAGGCAATCTACCCATTTTCACTTCATGTCTAAAGAAATCGACCAAATTACTTGCGATGGCTCTAGACATAGCATCAGAAGGAGTATTTGGACCCACTATATCTCTAGTGGTACTCTCAACAATAGCAACGACTCTTTCTGGATCCACAGGAATAGAATCCAGACCACATTTATCAGTGACATTGACATATGGATAAGGCTTTCTAAAAGGTGGATTTACAGGCATATCAATGTCATGTAAACCTTCAAAGGATGGTGTAGCAGTATTAACTTCGATAATAACTTTATCACTACAAGAAATAAATTCAGGTGAAGCACCAACAGAAGGCCCTGGAACAATCGAACCATCTTCTTTAATTGCGGTAGCTTCAATAATAGTATAATCTAAATAAGCGTGAGGATCCATTCTATCTTTAGTATAAAACCCATAGGTTAAATCTTGAGCAAACATCGATAAATGCTTATCGAAGAATTGTATCTTACCTTCATTAATTGCTTTAGAGATTGGTCTACCGACTTGATGAGGAGCTCTTCTTAGGATCATATCATGTGTAGCCCAAGCGTCTTCTTCTGGACCTGCAGAAGCTCCAACAAATAAATTAAAAGCTAATTTTCCTTGTAAATTATTTTTTTCCACATGCTTTACTAAAGCTTCTGGAACAGCTTTTGGCGTACCGACACCTGTAAAACCTGACCAACCTAAGTTTTGACCATGCTTAAATAATGGAATTAATTCATCTGCTAATTTAACTTTTTTCAAATATGGAGCGTATCTGACTCTTTCTTTAAGTAATTGCGAAACAGTCATGTTGTGTATGTATATGTGTATGCGTATGTGAATATATAATTATAGTTTATTTTTGTTAAGATGAAAAAATAAAAGCAATAAAAAGAAAAATATAATATTTCCTAAGAGAAACCAAATAGAAAAATAATATAAGAACGTATCGATAACCCTTTATATATAAATAGTTTAATTAAACCAAGATATCGTCATCTGGAAATATTAAAATAATAGCAAGTAAAGTAAACAGTTATAGATTGAATTAATTGGTAAACAATAATTAATAGTGAGTATAGTCACGCATTCAATCACGACATTACCCATCAAAAGCAAACTAAAAATTGCAACAGCAAATCATTTTCAAATTAAATTGTCTCGGACCAATTAGAGATGATTCAACAAAATTTATTATTAAATTTCACCCTCTCATTTGCCCAATACAAATTTCTGTAAGGGAAGAGCCTTTTCAAATTCATAATATCAGTTTCTCTCTCTCTCTCTCCCTTAAAAATGAAGTCCATTCAGCATGCAATTATCAGCGCTTCTGTCGCATTTCAACCCGCACCATGCTACACACCCATACATACTCGGGCACCACATCGCTCGCAAAAATGTATGGAATAATACGTGGTTTGTGCGCTTCTATCGCTGAAAATCAAAATTATCAGCCCCAGTCAACTACCATCGAAAGAAAGCGGGTTAATTGGCTGTAATATAACCATATCGACATATGTTATTGCTATGCAACTCTATTTCTATACAAATATACCAATTTGTTTTCTCGGAGCTATAAAATTTGAATATACACAGTTAAAGAGAAGTAGAACAAGAACAAATGGTACTGCGATACGTAACAAGTATATAATTCTCCTCTCTCGCTCCCTTAAAAGTAGGTTGGTATACACACACACATCCCCACAACACCGTTTAACATGATGATAGCGGACTGACTTACTGTAATATATCCAACTTCATATTGTAACCGGAGTTGCGGAAAACATACATTTAAATATTGCCTTTTCTATAATATGCTATTCCTGTATTTTGCAGGGTAATTAAATAAGGTATATATAATAATAATAATAATAATAATAATAATATTACTTACTATTACTATGGAGACGGTGAGATCTTCAATTATATTACGCGTATAGAAATCCAGAATCACTATGCAAATATTTCATTCCATAATAATTTTTTAAGATCTTTAGTAGTCAGAACATCTTTATAATTATCAAATTCAAAGAAACTTGATGGAATTGGTTTACCAATTGGTTCATCTTGTGGATCATGATATGTTGCTAAATAGGGATGATCTAAAATTTCTTGTGCCGTAATCCTATTATTTGGATTAAATACTAACATTTTACTTAATAAATCAATTCCTAATTCATTGCAACCTTTAAACATTTCAAATAAATTCGGTTTATTCATCTTTGGTAATTGTTTAATATATTGTCTGGCACGTGTAGATTCAATGCATTTCAAATCATCTTCCGTTGGTGAACCTAGTAATCCAAATATTAATAATAATTGATGTCTATAATCTTTACCAGGTAATATTGGCCTCTTTAAAAATAATTCTGCCAAGATACAACCACAGGACCATATATCTATTGCTCTTGAATATTTTGCTGCGGTTAACATTACTTCAGGTGCACGATACCATCTTGTGGCAACATATTCTGTCATTCCCGCGTTGGTCGATGTCATATTTTCATTTGTTGCCGTTGTGCTATCGTTTTCATCCGATGATGATGACGGTATTTTTTCTTCTTCAATAATTCTTGCTAAACCAAAATCACATATCTTTAAGTCACAATTCGAATTAATTAATAAATTCGAGGGCTTTAAATCCCTATGAATTATATTACTCGAATGTAATGTCTTTATACCACGAATTGTTTGATATAGAAAATATTGTATATGATCATCGCTTAAATTTTGTGTCATTATAACACGATGTAAATCTGTTTGCATCAATTCTTGAATAATATAAACTTCATTAAAATTTTCAAATGAATCAGGTCGTTGGATATCAAATATCGATATTATATTCTCATGTTGAAAATGTTTCAATATTTTAATTTCTCGTAAAGTACGTAAGGCAAATAATGGTTTATCAAATGGTTCAATCTTTTTAATTGCAACAATCTCATTTGTTGGCTTATGGATTGCCGAACATACAATACCATACGCACCTTCACCTAACATTGATTTTAATTGAAAATCACTGCTTATATTAAATACAATTTTTTTACCCATTGTTATGCTGTTGTTGTTGTTGTTGTTGTTGTTGTTGTCGTAGTATATGTGGTTACAATTATTTATTCTACAAGTACAGTATATATCATAGTTTACACATGAGATCATTGATTTATATATATACATATATATATATAAGTCCTTGGATCATTTTAAACTTCTTTGAGAGAGATGCCCAATTACATTATTACATTATAATCTCTTTTCTTTTTTCTTTTCTTAAAAAATATGCATGAACCTCAAAAACTATGATGATGCATAATTGTATGTATATATATATATATATACAAATGCGCAATAATCTCTATTAATGAGTACCATTGTTTGAAATATAATCTATTGTGTTTTATATGTAATAATGCAGTCCTACATAATGTATCGGCTGTCCTGTATTACTTCAAGCAGTATTAGTTCTATCTTGAAACAATCTTCGTTAGTTGTATCATATCCACTATATATTATCAACCCCCCCCCGTATCGTACAACATTACTGTCTTTGCGTGTTCTTTTTTTGACGGCATGTAAATTTGTTGCAAAGAAAACCACCTGAGAAGTGAAGAACTAAAGCAACAAAACAGCTAGAAAAAAACTAAAATTCAATATTTTAGCTTAGCTTAGTTACCGCTGTTGCTGTTGCTACCACTATTGTTGAAACTGTATGCGCATATCAACCTATCTATCCCTAGGAAAATGGATTTAAGAAATTAAAGGCGCAGGGAATTGCAACAACAGCAACAAAAAAATATTTGAATTAATTTACACACACATATTTTATTTTTATTAGATACAGAACTTACCCTTGAAATAGTTATATTATTAAATAGGTTGTTTAAGAATTGTCTTTTACTTTTAAAGACAGTGCAATAAGAAACGGTAATAGTATCTGTAGTATCACCATTCATCCTCTTTTCGCTCAATAATGAGATACTTACATACCATAGGGGTACTCTTATTACTATGGTTTTATACAGTAATTGCAAAAGATGAATCATTTGCGCCTAAAGTAACACTGACTAGGAATAAACAATTGCAACCGTATGGTATCTTTGATGATTCTACTACTTTACTCAGAACAGAGAATGATAGATTACAAATCTCTCATGATAATGGTGAAAATTGGTCTAATGTGAAAGAAATTAAAGATAAGATCAATTATTTTACCATTGATGAAAATTTTCCTAAATTCAGAGCATTTGTATATACTATGAATAAAAATTACATTTATATGACCTATGATAAGGGTAATAGTTGGACTCAACTTGAATATAATGTACCAAACGAATTGCATGATAAGGATCGTATCCCCTATTGTTGGGTGACTACTCATGCTACTCAACAAGATGAAATGTTTCTGACTTGTAGTGCATGTCGTGAAGTCACTAAAGAAGAAAATAATAAAGATAAAACAAATTATGATGAGGATAAGAAAAATGATGATAAAAAAGATGATCCATTACAAGAGATATTGGATGATTTAGGTGATATTTTTTTTCATTCAAGAAGTTATTGTGAACAAGTTATCTTAAAATCAAGTAATCGTGGGAAATCTTTTGATTTTATTGAATCGCCGTTTAAAGTGAAAGACGAAGATAAACTTATTACATTCCATACTGGATCACGTTGTCACTATGCAAGAATTAGTGAGAAATCTACTATTCAAGTAGATGGAACAACATTAATTTGCAATTTTGAAAAAGTTCAAAAAGCATTATCCACAGATGGAGGTATTAAAATGATTTCACAATTATATACAATTACAGGTAAGAAAATTAATTCATTGGATTTTTTTAAAGATATGACTATAACTTCTTTACAAGTATTGAATTCAAATTTAGTAGTGATTACACAAGAAGATAGATTTAATAGTCATTCAAACAAGAAAATATGGGTATCTAATGATATGCAAACTTTCAAACAAGCTTATGTTCCAACAGATTTAACCTTTAATGAAATGTCATATTCAATGTATGAAGATTCTCTTGGTAGAATTATTATTCCAATTATAAAATCGGAAGTAGAAGAGAACAAACAGAAAGAAGATTCAAATGAGAACAAATATAGACAGCTACGTAGGAATTTCAAATATAATGACGTTTTAGTATCTGATTATACAGGTTTGAAATTCTCAGATTATGATTGGATAGATAGATCTGTCGATGGTCGTACTTCGGTAGAACCAATTAATTATTTGAAAGGTACCATAATCAATAGTTTTTTCGGTAGGGGATACTACTCAAATAGAGAGAAGCCTGACAGTGAATTGGTTGGTTCTTCTAAGATTTCCTTTGATAATGGTGTTACATGGAATTATTTGAAGGTTGTTGATCCAGAAAATAAAGATAGTTATAGTTGTAATATTAACGACCCAGAAAGTTGTTCCATTCTATCATTAAATCATTTCAATAATTATGTAGTTCCTTCAGCAGGTATTTTGATGGTATCTGGTGTGCTGAGTGACGGTTATTCTTATAACTATAATGATGAAAAGACATTTGTCTCAAGGGATGGTGGTAAGACATGGAAAAAAGCTTTGGATTTCCCAACAATATCTGTAGTGGGTGATGGTGGTAATATCATTGTTGCTGTACCATTCAATGCAGAGAGCGATGGCGATCCAAAATCAGAAGTGTATTACTCCTTAGATCAAGGTGAAACATGGGCTGAATATCAATTGGACGTTGCCTTATACCCAGCTATGCTAATTAATACCACTCCAGATGGTTCAGGATCAACTTTCTTCCTTGAGGCATTTAAATCTTCATCTAAACCATTTGAAGACGGTGATTACGATAACAAAAGTTTCTTCTATATTCTTGATTTCTCAGATGCATTTAACGGTAAGAAATGTGGTAAGAACGATTTTGAAATATTCTATCTAAACAGTGGAGATTGTGTCAATGGTGCCAAATATAGTTACAGAAGAAGAAAATATGATTCAGAATGTCTCGTGAAGGAAGTCTTTACTGACTTAGAATTAGATGAAGAAATATGCCCTCAATGTACTGATGCAGACTATGAATGTTCATTTGAATTCACAAAAGACGATAAGGGACATTGTGTACCTGATTTTAATTTATTGGAATTTTCTGGAATTTGTACAAATGAAAAAAGAAATGAAATGAATTTAAAACCAAGACGTAAGATTATTGGGAACAAATGTACAAAGGAATTAAAAATAGATTCAGTCGATGTACAATGTGGTATATTAGCAGACCCTGGAAGAGGTAATGATAAGATATCTGTCACTGAAAACGTTATTGCTGGTGAACCAAGATTCTATGAATACTTCGATACTGATGAAGATGAATCTCTAATTATTGGAACCACTAGATACGAATTTTTCATTTCTCATGATGGTGGTAAGACTGTGAAAAAAATCGATACTAATGATGAAAAAATTATTGAAATCATATATAATCCGTACTCTAATTCTTCCGCTTATTTATTCAGTTCATCTGGTTCCATTTTTATTACTCATGATAGAGGCTACACTTTTTTCTCTAATAAATTACCAGATGCCATTCAATTAGGCTTCCCATTAAACTTCCATCCAGAAGATCCAAACACTTTTATTTATTATGGTGGTAAAGGTTGTGAAAATATCTATAGCAGTGATTGTAGAATAATGTCTTATATTACAAGAGATGGTGGTAAGACTTTTGAGGAATTATTAGAAGGTGCTGTCCATTGCGAATTTACAGGTGCGTTATTTGATCATCCAGCTAATGAAGATATGATGAATTGTCAGATAAGAGATATTAGAAAAAACGCAAAATCATTGGTTTCTTCAACTGATTATTTCAAGAACGAGAAGACAATCTTTGAAAACATTATAGGTTATATGTCATCGGGTGGGTTCACTATTGTTGCTGTTACTCACGATAAAAATGAATTAAGAGCTTATGTAACATTAGATGGTGAAGAATACGCTGAAGCAAAGCTTCCTCAAGAGTTATCTGATATCCCACAGAAGACTTTCACTGTTTTAGGTACCAATACAGGATCAATCTTCTTGCATATGGGTACCACCGAGGGCCGTACTAATCCCCACGGTGATCTATTAAAATCGAATTCCAATGGTACTTCCTTTGTGACTTTACAAAAGAATGTCAACAGTAATATGAATGGCCAAGTTGATTTTGAAAAGATTCAAGGCTTGGAAGGTATCATCCTAATTAACATCGTTGAGAATCCAGAAGATGCCAGTAACGTAGACTCTAAGAAGAAATTAAAGACAAAGATTACATTTAATGATGGTGCCGATTGGTCATATATCACACCACCTACCAGAGATTCTGAAGGTAAGAAATATAACTGTAAGAGCGGATCACTTGAAAAATGTTCTTTGAATTTACACGGGTACACTGAGAGATATGATGTAAGAGACACTTTTTCATCCGGTTCTGCGCATGGTATGCTATTTGCTAGGGGTAATGTTGGTGAATTTTTATTACCGATGAGTGAATCGTCGACCTTTTTAACTACCGATGGAGGTATGACCTGGAAGGAAGTAAAGAAGGGCGCATACCAATGGGAGTTTGGTGACCACGGTGGTATTTTAGTCTTGGTTCCCGAAGGAAAAGAAACTGATACTCTAACATACTCTTTAGATTTTGGGAAGACGTGGAATGAATATAAATTCAGTAGTGAGAAGGTTGTAATTAAAGATATCATAACTGTTCCTCAAGATTCTGCATTAAGATTCCTTCTTGTAGGCCAAAAATCAAATGTCCAAGGTGCTTCAATTAAGACTTACGCAATTGATTTTAGCGGAAGTTTCCAAAAACAATGTGATTTTGAAATTAATGGTAATAAGGATGATGATTTTGCATTTATTTCAATTGGTTCATCAAATGATAAATGTCTATTTGGTCATGAAGAAGAATACTTGAAGAAGATTAACACTGACTGTTTTGTTGGTAACATTCCATTAACAAAATTTTCTAAGATAACAAAGAATTGTACTTGTACAAGAAGTGATTTCGAATGTGATTATAATTTCATTAAAGCAAACGATGGTACTTGCAAACTTGTCGAGGGACTAATGCCAGCACCTGCATCCGACATTTGTAGGAAGAATGTAGATTTGATAGAATTTTCAGATTTAACTGGTTACAGAAAGATTGCGTTATCCACTTGCAGAGGTGGCTTAACTCTGGATGTCGCTTCGGATACATATCCATGTCCAGGTAAGGAAAGCGAATTTAACAAGAAATACGGTATCAGTGGAAGATCATTCTTCCTAATATTCTTTATTCCATTCGTTCTATTGAGTGCATTACTATGGTTTGTATACGATCGTGGTATTAGAAGAAACGGTGGTTTCTCCAGATTTGGTGAAATTAGATTAGGCGATGAAAATCAAATGATTGAAAACAATGAAACAGACAGAATGGTGAATGCCACTGTGAAATTTGGTTTGATCATATTTTCTGGAATTCATGCCGGATTTGAAATGTTTAAGCGTAGTGTCAGAGGATTATCCGATAGATTTACCGGAAGAATGAGATCAAGAAGAGGTCCAACATACTCATCATTAATGAATGACCAATTTTTGGATGAAGCCGACGATTTATTGGCTGGTCACGATGAAGATGCTAATGATTTATCCAGTTTCATAGGCAACGATACCAACTTCGATATTGATGATGAATCCAATGCTGCATCTGATGTAACTAGTAATGGTGACGTTCATGTGCAGCCATACAATGATAATATAGAGACAGAAAATACAACACAGCAACCATACACTGATGATACTATTTCTGATGAAGTTCCTGCACCTCTAACAGATTCAACAACAAAGGTTACAGACACGACTACTGATTCAATGCATAATGACGAAGAATAATAGGTCAACACTGCATATATAGTAATTTAATTTGTAGTTGACAATCGCCTTCAAATATATTAAGATATAGATATATAAGGATTTTCGACTAAAATATAACACATTTATAAATATACAACTTGCTAACTGGATATACTGACAAATACCGAAGTAGTGAAACTTGTACTATGCAATACATTTTTTATTGAAGTCTCCACTACCTTGTCGTCTTCTCTGCGCTTTAAATTATAAGCCGAATTTATTGAGATAAAGAAATATAAACCTTCATAATTTTCATGTACCATAACCAATGGCATACTACTATAGATAAATACAACCGTATGTTAGAGAGAATAAAAATAAATTAGTGCTAACTCGAGCCAAGCTATGTCTAAATGTATAAAGGTGAAAGAATGGACTTATTTTAAGTTATCCATAACAACTCTGGATAAAGAAACAGACGACGAGAATGTATTCGATGAGATGACATGGAGACAGTGGCTAAAAAATGCATTGAAACGCTCGCATGGTATATTTGGAGAAGGTATTGAATATTATATTGTGAGGCATGATGGCAATATTCTATATATTAAGGTATTTTTTAAGGATAAGGATATTCTTTCACAAGCAATAGCGACTTACATATCCAGTGAGGAATTGGTAGGAAGACCTCTGATTGTGTCCATCGTCCTCGAGGCCAATAACATCGACGACTTATCAAATAATGCGGACGATATATTATGGCTGACAAGATTGAAGGAGGATACTCAAAATGACAGTGAATGTGCTCCGGTATAAATATGTAGCTTTTAGAGAAAATCGTTGTCATCATCACTTTTATCATCATTGGTCATTATTCTATAATTATATAGGTGCATTATATATATATATGTTCAAATAACACTTCGCATTAGAACATAGATAACAAAATTATACCCACTTAAAGAACCCACATGAAGAATCAGGATCATTAGGATCACCCCTAGATTTATGACACGTCCAAAACTTCTTCCCAGGGTTATCTGATGTCTTTGAAGTTTTTAGAATACAAACGTCTCCATGTCTACACAGAGGAGGGCTTCCAAAGATATCTTTTAAAGATTTTGCGTCACTTTGGGATGAAGAGATCCTAGTTGTACGTAGACTTATTCCCTTGTCAGGACCAGCATTTCGTGTGGATAATGTACGGTTTGGACGTTGAGTTTTTGTGATCTTGAAAAAGGTATCGATGGATTTTTCCTTCTTAGCCATTCCATACTTTACGGTATTGGATGTACTCGCGGATGATGAATTTGATATCCTTGGTAGAGGCGCCGTCTTTGACCTTTTTGCAAACATAGAAAGAACATCATAATTCATAAGATTAAATTTATATCTGGCTTCAAATTTCGGAATTTTTGAACTACTGGGTTTTATTTCAGTTGATATCGATTCGAATGATAGATCGGCATACACTGGACAATGATCTGATCCCATAACTTCAGCAAGGATATTAGCATCTTTTATATTATATTTCAAAACGTCTGTCAATAGAATGAGGTCTATTCTAGAACCATAATTTGAAGGTCTGGTATTTTTCAAAGTGTTCCATACCGTATACATTTTTAATCGATCGCGTCCCTGTATATAACGAGTACTATCTACTAGGATACCGTCATCAGCCAACTCTGGGATAATCGAGTCTGATAGCAACATATTCAATAACTTTCTATGAGGAGTATCTGGATTCAATATAAACTTAACTGCATCAGAGTAATATTTTGATTCCACCATAGTCCCCGTATTATACTCTTGTAAGTTAATATTTGCCAGATTCAAACAATCGGCACTGTCAATTAGATCACGACAGATATTGATATCACCCATAAATGCAACATTCTTACCCATCTTCGTAAAATTCCGTATTCTATTAAATAGAACTTTAATGAAAGTCATTCTGAAAACTTCACCTTCGTCAGTTAAGCCGGAATTTGCCGGTGAATAAACACATATAACAATCATATTGTAAGCCAGTTCTATCATTACACATCTACCTTCAGAATCTAGATCTAACAGTAATTGTTCATCTGTAATACCAAGATCATCGTATCCACCTAATCCAAGATTCACATCATCTCTATATCTTATTTGTTGTCCGTTAACCTTAACAGTTAATAAACCAGTAATTCCTTCTTCTGCTTTTACAACTTTTAATGTATTATGGCAGGGGTGATCCTCTGGTAATATCCGTATCCAGCAACCAACCCCTGAGTAACCCTTTTTAACTTTTGGAATAGATATAAAAGAATAAAACCCATCCACTTTACCCCATTTTGATATAGCCAATGTGTCTGTTTTAAGTTCTTGAAATGAGATAATGTCAGAGTCAAAATAATCAAATACATCTTTCAATGAGGATTTCATTTGAGAGAAAGGGTGATAATGAAAAAAAGTTCTTATACCATTGACATTGAATGTAAGAAATCGTATCAGATCATTCTTAGCTTTACGTTTGATCGTTTTATCTGGAATATTAGTCATTTCCAGGGAGTCTAATTGGCTGGAAAAAAAAACTTAAAAGGAGGAAACAATTTAGAATGTATCAATTAGTAGATGTTGCGACATCTTGTATGATATGTATGGTTACATTCTGTTTATATAAAAATTGTATTGTTTACATTCTGTTTTCCTGTAATCGCGTTCCTTAACGCCTTAGCTCATCCATTTTAACTGTAAACAGCTTCAGCTTACTAATTCCGTAATAGAATATATTCTTACAAAATCATTATATATAAATGTATATGCCGTATATTTTCTATATCTCCTTTACTTCTGTTAGTTTATTTTTACCTATCATCCCTTTAATATATGTTCTTTCCTTGACTAGAATCAACACCAGTAACAATAGAGCAAAAGTTACATTAATGAATAATTGCTTGAAATTTCTAACGTATCCGATAGTGACCCAATTAATAATACTAATACTGACACCAGCCACTGACACAATTCCGAAATTATGAAAATTTAAGAAGAAGGACGATTCTTTAGTGTATAATTTGCTGTAGAAGTTTTTAATGAAAATAATACAATAAATGATTCTAAGTATCATGTTAATAATATTTGAAATGATTAACCCATTTATTGATAAGTCTAATTTTTCAATGAGGATCCAACAATTGACCAAGAAAATTCCTGAAAATGTCATCATAAAATATGAATGTTTCAATATTTGGTCACCTGTAGCTACACTTTGGAAAAAGGCCTCAAAGATACCATTCATTGATAAGAAAGGTAAATAGAAACAGTATACTCTTATTGTATCCAGGACTGCTGTTGTGGACCATTTGGACCCGATTAAGAATTGTAAAAGGAATGAGGAATTTACCGGTCCAAATATAACAATTAATAAGGATAAATACAGGTAAAATTTAGTCAAATTAACTAAAACATCCATAGAAAGCTTTAAGTTTCTTGAATTCTGTGTAGTCAACAATCTAGCTAAAAATAATCTTAATGATTCTTCAATTGGTGCAAATAATAAACGTGTTACTAGAGACCCATAATTTGATAGTAATGAGTAAATCCCTTGTTCTTCCACTGTGCACATAGAGTTGATGATCAATTTATCACCTTCAGTCAATAAATGCTTAAAACATAATTGGAAATATACTTTTTTAAAATGTTCTAAGATATCATTTTGGAAATAATATTGTTTCTTGTATGTTGTAGAAGCTGACACGGTGGTAATCTTAGTTAATCTAATATGGAACAATTTTTTTGGTTTAAAATTTCTTAAATAATCCCAGTAGTAACATAATAATAAAGTAATCGAATGGGTCAATTTTGCAAGTGCAAACGCTAGAATAGCGATACCTTCTTTATTCATATCTGTAATCTCCAAACTACCTATAGTGACCATATGAGTTTGAAATAAATAAATAACAGAAAAATTCACTAGACAACTCATTGCCACGGCAATAGATTCAAATCTTGATCTGACATTATAGTTCAATAAGAATTGATTCACTATATAGAATGGTTCACTTAACAATTCGACTAACATACTAACCCATATGATCAAGATTGACCATTGAAAAAAGGGTAAACTGATAAAATATGCATTAATATTAGTATATTGCCATGTAGTTAATACTAATGACAATGGAATCCCAATCCATAATGGTATATGAGCAAAATTCACCATTGTTTGTAAATTTTGTCTCTTATAATGACTACTGATGTGGTCAGCAGCCTTTTCATTGGTATTATTGTCATCATCTGTCTCGTTATCCTTAATTCTAAGAGTAGATAATCTAATGGCTTCTCTACTGAAAAATAATACAGTTCCTAATATGAACTCCAAAAAAGCAGTTATACCAAAAATTCTAGGCGAAAGGAATCGTACTAAGACACTGTTCAATAAAAAGGTGATAATCTTAGTAAACAATTGTGCTAAGATTAAGAATGTTGCACCTTTAGTAGATTTCTTCAAGATCTCATTACTGTTTGACATGATGATCTCTTAATGATATGATGAGTNGAGTAGAAAAAAAAAAAAAAAAACTAAAACCACAACGTGAGTGTTATAAAAACACACTATACTGTACTGATAGTAATTAAAAGTCCTGTAAGTGTCTAAATGTTTACAACAATCCAGTGATTAATTCGTTAAATAATATGTCATGTTTATGTTTATATTAAATGTGTGTACGTTGTTTCTATATAGGAAAGACAGAACCGACATTACCATTTCAAGGACACGCGCACTTCAAAACTTCAAAAACGAAAACAGATGAAATCCATCAAAAGTTTTAAACTTCAAAGGGTTTCTCCCTTCTCATGCATGATAACAAGAACAAGAAGAACGTGGAAGGTAAAAAACTACGACCAGATTTTAACTTAATGTACAGGGAAATAATAAACAGATAAAAATGACGAACGAAGTAAATGCAGGTGACAGTAATAATTCAACCGCTAGTAATGGCAACAACTACATGGGAGCACTAGACGACCATCATAACGACAGCAAAGACATGTTAGAGAACCCTCATATCTATGAGTTGAGAGAACAGGATAGATGGCTACCTATAAATAATGTGGCTCGACTGATGAAGAATACATTGCCTGTTACAGCTAAGGTTTCAAAGGATGCCAAAGAGTGTATGCAAGAGTGTGTTAGTGAATTTATATCGTTTGTAACCAGTGAAGCTGGCGATAGATGTACAGCCGATAAGAGGAAGACTATCAATGGGGAAGACATATTGATATCATTGCATGCGTTAGGGTTTGAGAATTATGCTGAAGTGTTGAAAATATATTTGGCCAAATATAGACATCAACAGGCGTTACGCAATCAACAGATGTTGGAAGAAGAGGAAGAAAAAATGAGAGATCAAGAAGAAGGGCAAGAACGGAAAGTACAACCAACTAATGATAGTGAGGAACCTGTGACTGAAGAAAAGACAGAACAAAAGTAACAAGCATATTAAAAAAAAAAATGTTGTGAGAAATCACGAACCGTAAATGGAAAAGCTATTATGACCTCTGGAAGTGTCAGAAAAGATACAGTGAAATTGTACAAAATTCTCAGATTACTTCCCTTCCTTTCTTATGCATACATACTCAACCACATATATATATTTACATATTCACGACCCCTACCCCCATATAAATAGAACAAAACTAACAGCAGCAGGCATCGACCCAGAAGTATCAATAGCAGACGATATACTATTTATTGCAATGATAGAAATGGAAATTGTAATTAAAAGAATATGGTACTCCATGTTTTATTGCTGTCACTTCACTATCAGTATTTTATTCTCTTTTAGTAATATTAATAAATCGTTAAAGGTGCAAAGCTAAGCGTAAAGGCGGATTTTCGAAATTTTGCCACTTTTCCAATGCGAAAGACACGAAGGGGAGAGAGAAAGACAATCAAACTATTAAATAGATATTAAGAATAACTAAGATAAAGAGATAACTTGGAACTATTAAAAAGTTATTACTTTTTTCGCTGTTGTATATTGTTTGTTTGTTTGCTTTTGAGAATATACGAAAACATACATATATAAAGTTACTGACGGGAAAGATGCTTCGATTCAAGGCTTCTACTACTCGTAACATAACGAGGTTATTAAAAAATACCGTTAGGACTAATACTTTCATTCATACGCCAATAAGATTTGCTACTTCTATCTCATATGAAAACGATCTTTTGGATTCAGAACTGAAATGGTCTCCAAACACTATACTGTTTAAAAATTCTAAAAATAATAATAATATTTCTAATAGTACAAACAATAAACCCGTGTCAAAGGATAAAAAGAAAGATCGTAAGAAGGAAAATGACGAAAATAAAGAAGTTCCTGTAAATAAGAATAACAATATAACTGAACAAAAGGGTAAATCATCTTCGTCAGCCGAGACCGGAAGTGGCGCTCCTGCAACTCCCCCAAACAATAACAACAATGGTGATGGAGGAAATGATGGACATGATCCAGTGAAACTAGATACTAGTTTGCCAGAGATATACCCCCAGATGTTGGCTTTACCGATATCAAGAAGACCGTTATTTCCTGGGTTTTATAAGGCAGTAGTTATCTCTGATCCAGATGTAATGAAGGCGATCACTGAAATGTTGGACCGTCAACAACCATACATTGGCGCATTCATGTTGAAGGATTCCTCAGTTGATACTGACATTATTAAGAATAGAGATGATGTACATTCAGTGGGTGTATTAGCTCAAATTACTAGCGCATTCCCAAGTAAAGATGAAAAAACTGGTTCTGAAACTATGACAGCTTTACTATATCCACATAGAAGAATCAAAATTGATGAATTAGTTCCACCTGTTATCGAAGAAAAGGCAAAGGAACCACAGGATATAAAGAATATTATAGTGGAAAAGATTGTGGAACCAACAAAAAAGGAGTCTCAAAGCACAGAAAAAGAAACAGAAAAAGTTAACGATACAGAGGAGACTAGTGCGAAGACTAACGAAACTGAACCAAAGGATGAAACTGATATTGAACCTGCCAAAAAAAATAATGTTGTCGAAGAGTCTTCAAAAACTGATGGCACATTAATCTCTGAATTCAATCCTACAGAATTCTTGAAAAAATTCAAAGTATCTTTAGTAAATGTTTCCAATTTGGAAGATGATCCATTCGATAGGAAATCTCCTATAATTAATGCATTGACTTCTGAAATTTTGAAAGTATTTAAGGAAATATCTCAATTAAATACCATGTTTAGAGAACAAATTGCTACTTTTTCAGCATCTATTCAATCGGCTACTACTAATATCTTTGAAGAACCTGCAAGATTGGCAGATTTTGCTGCTGCTGTTTCAGCAGGCGAAGAAGATGAATTGCAAGATATACTAAGTTCATTAAATATTGAACAACGCTTAGAAAAATCGTTATTGGTTCTAAAAAAGGAATTAATGAATGCTGAACTACAAAATAAGATCTCAAAAGATGTTGAGACAAAGATACAAAAGAGACAAAGAGAATATTATTTGATGGAACAATTAAAGGGGATCAAAAGAGAACTAGGGATCGATGACGGACGTGATAAATTGATTGAGACATACAAGAAACGTGTTGAAAAATTAAAACTACCAAAGAATGTCAAGAAAATATTTGATGATGAACTGATGAAATTATCTACATTAGAGACCTCTATGTCCGAATTTGGTGTTACAAGAAACTATTTGGATTGGATAACATCTCTTCCATGGGGTTTGATATCGAGGGAACAATATTCAATTGATGTTGCAAAGACAATTCTAGATGAAGACCATTATGGTATGAAAGATGTCAAGGACCGTATTCTTGAATTCATTGCAGTGGGTAAATTGTTAGGAAAAGTCGATGGTAAAATTATTTGTTTTGTTGGTCCACCTGGTGTTGGTAAGACATCTATTGGTAAATCTATTGCTCGTGCTTTAAACCGTAAATTTTTCCGATTCTCCGTTGGTGGTATGTCTGATGTTGCTGAAATTAAAGGTCACAGGAGAACATACATTGGTGCACTACCAGGTAGAATCATCCAAGCTTTAAAGAAATGTCAAACTCAAAATCCTTTAATATTAATTGATGAAATTGATAAAATTGGCCACGGTGGTATGCATGGTGATCCTTCTTCTGCCTTGTTAGAAGTATTAGATCCAGAGCAAAACAATAGCTTTTTGGATAATTATCTAGATATCCCTATCGATCTATCGAAAGTTTTATTTGTTTGCACTGCCAATACGCTGGATACTATCCCAAGACCATTGCTGGACCGTATGGAGGTAATTGAATTGACTGGGTACGTTGCAGAAGAGAAAGTTCAAATTGCAGAAAGATACCTTGTTCCTCAAGCTAGAAAGACCGCAGGTTTAACTAATGCCAATGTTGAACTAACAGAAAATGCTACAGTTGCGTTGATGAAGCACTATTGTAGAGAAAGTGGTGTTAGAAATTTAAAGAAACAAATTGAAAAGATATACAGAAAGGCTGCTTTAAACATCTTAAAAAAAATTGCTGAAACATCCGATCCTCTTGTTGAACCGGTATCAACTTCTAAGACATCCGAAGCTGAGTTTAAAGAAGATGAAGTTAAAGATATTGAGATTGAAAACGAAGAAGATAAGAGTAAAGCTATGGTGGTCCCAGATAATATTAGTGTATCTATCACACCTGAAAACTTAAAGGATTATGTCGGTCCTCCAATCTACACTACCGATAGACTATATGAAACTACACCACCAGGCATTGTCATGGGACTGGCATGGACAAGTATGGGAGGTTGTTCGTTATATGTGGAGTCTGTCCTAGAACAACCACTTCATAATTGTAAGCACCCAACTCTAGAACGTACTGGTCAGCTTGGTGACGTGATGAAAGAATCATCTCGTCTTGCCTACTCATTCTCTAAAATGTTTTTGGCTAATAAATTCCCTGAAAATAGATTTTTCCAACAGGCTTCCATACATCTACATTGTCCAGAAGGTGCAACACCTAAGGATGGTCCATCTGCAGGTGTTACTATGGCCACATCATTCCTATCATTATCATTAAACAAGTCCATTGAACCAACAGTGGCAATGACAGGTGAATTGACATTAACCGGTAAAGTGTTACGTATTGGTGGGTTGAGAGAAAAAGCTGTAGCTGCGAAGAGATCCGGTGCCAAGACAATTATCTTCCCCAAGGATAATTGGAGTGATTGGGAGGAATTACCTGCCAATGTGAAAGAAGGTTTAACTCCTCTTCCAGCTGACTGGTACGGAGACATTTTCAATAAATTGTTCCCAGATATGTCCACAGAAGAAGGTAATGCAGTCTGGGCTTCCGAATTCGCTTTACTGGATGCCAAGAAAAACAAAGACCATGATAACGATGACTAATTATTCCTAATTTCCAATACATAATTCTAATAATAATAAAATATATAAATATCTTTTGTAAATAATACATTTCCAACATATCTTAAACACTTTATTATCCAAAAAAATGGTATTATTCTTATTTATAGAAGGTGGTCTATTAGAAGTGTAATTTCTTTTCCTAATCGGGTAAAAATGTACATTTTATTTTCGCGGCACTAACACGTCTCGAAGCGAAATGAAAGTAAAAAAAATTGGTGCCGCCTCAGCCGAACTGAAATTAATTAAACTAAAAAGTTTTTTTTTTCACGTAACTTTCAAAGGGAATGACTACTTTCTTATTTCTCCATAAACTTCTTTCATCCACAAAATATTAAAATTATATTAGTCGTTTAGTTTAAATCTGTCTTTTATAATACTTGTAGGTTAAGGAAACAATCAACAGATTATAATACTAATACTACAGAATAATGTCTGATAATAGAAGACGTAGACGTGAAACCGAAGAAGAATCAGATTCTGAAAATGAGTTCCCACCTTCTTCACCACAGCAACCAGATAGAGATGTCTACAACACCGTTTCATCTCCAATCGGTGTTCCTGGGGACGAAATGATAAACCCTGAGGGTGATGATAACGAGATAGCGGAAATTCAGGACATTGATGACGCTGAAGAACAAATGAATGAGGTTGATTTGATGGGTGACGACATGTATCGCGATTACGGCTCTGACCCAACTAAAGATACATATGACACAGCTCAAATTGATGATAGAGATCAAACTGAACTATCATTGGGAGAACGTCGTCGTATTGATGCCCAATTACAAGAAAGAGATAGATTGTTGAAGAATCCTGCTTACATGGATGAAGATGAGGAAGATGAAAATGCCAATCAATTAGACGAAATGGGTTTACCTATTCAAAAACGTAGACGTAGAAGAGAGTATGACACATATGAAAACAGTGATGATGATCTTTTAGATGATATGGTCGTAGATCCCTTATCCGAGGAATTAAGTTTAGAATCTCTAAGTAACGTGAAAGCCGCTAGTTATTCGGAATGGATTATTCAACCTAATGTAGCAAGAACAATTGCCAGAGAACTGAAAAGTTTTTTACTAGAATATACCGATGAAACAGGTAGATCTGTGTATGGTGCACGTATTAGAACTCTGGGTGAAATGAACTCCGAATCTTTAGAAGTAAATTATAGGCACTTGGCAGAATCTAAGGCTATCCTAGCGTTATTTCTGGCAAAATGTCCGGAAGAGATGTTGAAAATCTTTGATTCGGTTGCTATGGAGGCCACTGAATTGCATTATCCAGATTACGCTAGAATTCATTCAGAGATCCACGTTAGAATATCGGACTTCCCAACAGTATTCAGTCTACGTGAATTACGTGAATCTAACTTGGGTTCATTGATTCGTGTTACTGGTGTCGTAACTAGAAGAACCGGTGTCTTCCCTCAATTAAAATATATTAAATTTAACTGTTTGAAGTGTGGTACAGTATTAGGTCCATTTTTTCAAGACTCTAATGAAGAGATGAAGATTTCATTCTGTACAAACTGTAAATCTAAAGGTCCATTTGCTATTAATGGTGAGAAGACTGTGTATCGTAATTATCAAAGAATTACACTCCAAGAAGCTCCAGGGACTGTCCTTGCTGGTCGTTTACCAAGACACAGAGAGGTAATTTTATTAGCCGATTTGGTTGATATTGCCAAGCCTGGTGAAGAAGTTGAAGTTACAGGTATTTACAAAAACAGTTATGATGGCAGTTTAAATGCCAAAAATGGTTTCCCAGTTTTTGCCACTATTATAGAAGCCAATTCTGTTAAGAGAAGAGAAGGTAATTCTTCAAACCCATCTGAGGAAGGTCTTGATGTATTCGGTTGGACCGAAGAAGAAGAACGTGAATTTAGAAAATTGTCCAGAGATCGTGGTATCATTGATAAAATCATATCTTCTATGGCTCCATCCATTTATGGTCACAGAGATATCAAAACTGCTGTTGCGTGTTCACTATTCGGTGGTGTACCTAAAAATGTGAACGGGAAGCATGCAATTCGTGGTGATATCAATGTATTACTATTAGGTGATCCAGGTACAGCTAAATCTCAAATTCTAAAATATGTTGAAAAGACAGCACATAGAGCTGTCTTTGCTACAGGTCAAGGTGCATCCGCAGTTGGTTTAACGGCTTCCGTTAGAAAAGATCCAATAACAAGAGAATGGACTTTAGAAGGTGGTGCATTAGTACTTGCTGATAAAGGTGTTTGTTTAATCGATGAATTTGATAAAATGAATGATCAGGATCGTACATCTATTCATGAAGCCATGGAACAACAAAGTATATCCATCTCCAAGGCTGGTATTGTTACGTCATTACAGGCTCGTTGTTCTATTATTGCTGCTGCTAATCCAAATGGTGGTCGTTATAACTCTACTCTGCCATTAGCTCAGAATATTGGTTTAACCGAACCTATCTTGTCCAGATTTGATATCCTTTGTGTGGTTAGAGATTTGGTTGATGAAGAAGCAGATGAAAGATTAGCTAAATTTGTCGTCGGATCTCATATTAGATCTCACCCAGAAAATGAAGAAAATCTAGCTGAAGCAAACGAAGGTGAAAAAAAGGAAGAAGATGCAATGGATGAGGACGAGGCTATATCGGCTAGACAAAGAAGATTAAACGTACAGAAGAAATTGGAAGAAGAAATTTCACCTATATCCCAGGAGATTCTAATGAAATATATTCACTATGCAAGAACAAAGATATATCCTAAATTACATCAGATGGATATGGATAAAGTTAGTAGGGTGTATGCTGACTTGAGAAGAGAAAGTATTACGACTGGTTCATTCCCAATTACTGTTCGTCATTTGGAATCTATATTGAGAATTGCAGAATCTTTTGCTAAGATGAGACTTTCAGAATTCGTTTCAGCATGGGATTTGGATAGAGCCATTAAAGTTGTAGTTGATTCATTTGTAGACGCACAAAAGATCAGTGTTCGTCGCCAACTTCGTAGATCTTTTGCCATATATACAATGGATCACAAGAATTAGTTGTTGTTTTTAAAGAAACTTTTCTTTTTCATCTGGGCATCGGTTACTCTTAGTTAAATAAATAATATATATATAGTACATTTTCCTTAGAAAATAAAATTGTAATTTTATCACTATTATTGAGATCAATATATATGTATACAATACAATGATTTATGGCTCTACAGTCTCTGTTAATGATTTTCTAGCTTTCGGATTATCTTTTGCCTGGGTTTCGATACCAAATACTCTATAAAGTAATTCATGTGCATCTTCCTTTGAGACCATAATGTTAATAGATTTGATACCTTTCCAAATTGGGAGTAAAATGGATTCCTTATTTTCAGAATCTCTCGATATGCACACCATAGCACAACCTGTAACGAATTTTTCGATTTGGTCAATCATTTTTTGATCTATATTGTTTGCTAACAATGTTTCAAATGTTGGGAATGGTTCAATTAATAATAACTTTAAGAAATCTAAATCGACATCAACAATCCTATTGTGGTTGACGTAATGTTTTATTGATGGAATTGCTTCACTATGGATTCTAAATGCGCATTCGATGTCATCTCTTTGATAAACAAACAATTTCACACCAGAATAAATCATTTTCAACTTTTCGCGATTCAGTTCTATAATATTTCTCAATTGTTGATTCACAGAATAAATTACTTTCGGAATATCAATTGCATTACTTCTCACTAGACAATTATTTTTATTAAAGGATTCATTAAATCCAAAGAATTTCCAACATTCCCTTAATGGTGCAATAGAAGTATCGATAAAATTAAATGGTTCATCGATTGCATCTAAGGGTAACGATTCCTTCTTTGATTTATCCACTGGTTGATTGTTCGTTTTAATTGACGATATATGGGTTGATTTCAAAGTATGTACAATTTCTTGCGTCTTAGTCTTCTTTTCAAAAACTGCAACGAAAAATCCACCAGTATTTTGTTGATGTGGAAGAATTCTAATACATCTATCTAAATTAAAAGATATCTTTTCTTCATCGTTAGGTGGGAACCAACTATCAATTGTATTTTCATCACCTTTCGTCTTCTGTTCCAAATTCTTATCGATCACGGGCCAATATGATACACCCGAGCATCTTTTCAAATCCGATAATTTATTAGAACAATCAATTAACTTTATAGTGTCATTACCCCATTTCCTTAATGCTTGTGCCACTACAGCTTCATCTTCGATTGGATTTAAAGAACATGTAGAGTATACTAATCTCCCGCCATTTTCTAATAATTCAATACCTCTGTTAAGTATATTACATTGTACAGCATGTAAACCTAACCCATTTTGATGTTTCCAATCCATCCAAATATTAATATTCTTCCTTAACGTACCATCTCCAGAACAAGGAACATCACATAATATTCTATCGAATTTCAATATATTATCGTGTTTATTATATGAATTATTGATTTTAATCCTTGGGAAGAATTGAGCGTCATGATTCAAAATTAAATAATTCGCACTTTTTAATCTTTTCAATTGATGTACAAGCATATGAGACCTTCTAGTATCGGAATCGTTTGCAATAATAAAACCCGTAGGCACATCATTATTATTTTCACAATCTATGTGTAATGCTTCAATTAATTGAGCAGTCTTTGAACCTGGAGCTGCACACATATCTAAGATTTTATGATGAGATTTTATATCCATCAATAGAGGTGGAACCATGGATACGGCTTCTTGTCTTGAAATATTACCTGCATTAGTCTCTAATACTAAGAATCTTTGAGTTTTTTTAAACATTTCATTTTTCCTCATTACTTTCTTTGGAACATCGATTTGCCATGCCATTGATCTTGGATACCATTTCAAATTGGTGGGTGTTTCAATTTTAGTACCTTCAAATTCAACATTTGTTAAATATTTTAAATGATCTTTCTCAAACAGATTTAAAATTTCATTAGAATATTTTGTAGAGAATGATTCATTAATTCTAAATGTTAACGGCAACAGTTCTTGACAAGATTTCTTAAATTCATCCCATTCTTCAATTGGAAACAAATTCAAAGATTTATAATAATCTTCCCATATTTTATTCTCTTTTACAATTTCTGACCAATTTCTAATACCAGATCTTGGTTTTCTAGCGTGTCTCTTCTTAGCCATATTGTGCTTGCATGATTATTTTATGCAATCATTACGAATATTAATAGCAGCAAGAACTTAAAAAAGGCAATCAAATTCCTCATCTTAAAAGTGCAAGAATGTCAACGATCAACAAAAAAAGAATTTCAGTGGTTCCATTGATACTCTTGTAAATGAATACTATCATTGAAGATGAGTGATACTCCGTCACACTACCAATTTCAGTTATAATAACCGAATTTGCATTTTAAGTTACACTTAGAACAGTGCTATCCCAGTCGCCTCCGTCACGGGTCACGTCTGCCGATGCTGGATGAAACTCCCCTACGGCGGTTGACGCAAAGCGATTAGGCTAAGCTACGTTGCTGCACCAGACAGTTAAACCAAATAGATTTCTCATATGGACTGTCGACAAATGGGCGTTATTTTACGATGAAAATTGCCCGCAAGGATCGATTTATTGGTTAAACTGGGACACGTTCTTTAGTGCCCGCCCGCCTACAAGCAGTCACCGAAATAACTGCCAGTAGCATAATTGAACGACGGACGGAAGATAGTTGTAACAATATTGAGGAGACACAGCGCAGAACTTTGAAAACAAATTTTCTCTGTTCTTTTACTCTCACAAAGGAGAAGCGTGCATTCTGTGCCCGACAGCAAGGAAGTTTCGTTCCAAGGCCAGGTATCTCAAAGTATCCGGTTCCACTATAAGCCATTACAGCCTAAAAATTTGTAAATTATGAATTCTGTTTTGATGAAACTCATGTTTTCAATTGACAGAAACTAAGTGGGGATAAAATATCTCAAATTGAGCTGAAGAAGACGTAATAGAGTTAGTTCTTGATTCATTCAATTTATATACAGTTAGAGGTAGAGGGGTGTAGGTGTGGCTTGAGTTAAAATGCAAAGAAAGCTAATATATAATTGTTATTGTTGAAATGCAGGGGCAATACTAAAAAGGGTAACATTTGTTAAACAGAGTTGCTGTTGTTAATAAGCTGAAGCAGACATACTGTAGTTAGACTTATATTCGTTCATATTATATAGTAGCAAGTAGAGAGATATAGGTATTAGCTTGACAACGTATGTTAAGAAAGCAAAGTGTATATGTGTCGGAAATATATTATAAGAGGGATAATGACCAAGGTTATGATCTATTGATAGATTCATCCCGCAACAACTTAATAATAGATTACTTACGCCACTGTCGAGTGAGTTTATAATCACGACAATGATAATCCAACATATATAAATGGAACAATATTTCATTTATGAATATAATTGTTTCCATAATTTACTTTATATATTTTTGTATAAGATATAAAAAATCAGACGACTATAAGTTGATTTTGTAATATAATAAAATTTGTTCAGTTAAATAGAAGATGTCTAATATTCAATTTTCCCATCATGGTAATAAGTTACTAATTAAAGGAAATGTTATTGAGCTGAAGCAGACATACTGTGGTTAGACTTATATTCGTTCATTATTAAAGGTGTTAGTGTAGAGAATCTGAGATAGAGTGTTTGCCTCTATTAGTCTCTTCAAGCTTTACTTTATTTAATTCGGACATTTTTTAATACGATAATCGATCAGTCTCTTTATATTATATATAATTTATAGAACAAATAGAATCTAACTTCGAATGCAAGTTCAGAATTCTTTGTCTTTATATATGTTTTATTCTAATCTCAATTGAGGTTCGAATTATACTTTGTTTCATAATGCGATTAACTTTGTTTCATGTTGCCACATATTTTGTTTCATATTTTAACACGCTTCATAATAACTGTGCTTAAAGGTAGTTCTTTACCTATTGAAATTAAGTGTTGTGCATATTACTCTTAATTTCTGACAGTTAGGTATAGAGGTGAATGGTGTAGCTTAAGTTTTAATGTTAGGTAAGCAAAATATAATTGTTATATTTCTCTTATATTTGTAAGTGATTTTTTATATTCTATATAATTTACAGAACGAATAGAATCTAACTCAGAATGTAAGTTCAGAATTCTTTGTCTTTATATATCATTTATTTTATCGAAGTTTCGTTTCTTCTTATTACCTAAACGATTGTTTCCTAAACGATTGTTAAGTAGTAAACTGATTACCTAAACGATTGTCAAGTAATTGATTTGTTACCTAAACGATTGTTGGTTAAACGATCGATAAGTAATGAACTTATTTTCTAAACGATTATGGCCTAAACGACTATTACCTAATAAAATGTTTATTTCTTATTAGGACATCTTAGATATCTTAATTTCACATAATTTCTGCCAGTTATTACCTAATTATTACGTAATTCTTCATTCTTATTAGTGTACACGTAAGTTTGAAATCGAGAATATACGATTAGTATTCGAGTTGAAATTATCGGACATAGTTATAGATATTCAAATGTATAATCTTGTAGTTTATTCTATGTTATATAAAGTAAGTCTATATAAGGAATATTGTGTATATATAAAGTTAGAATATGTGTTCCTTTTATACTTTTGGGAAAGGAAAACAGTCTACCAAATATTGATAGTATTCTTACTAAACATAAAATTGTAATAACTAAGTATTGCTACTTTCTATATTATAACAATTAGGACATTTGAGATATCTTGATTCCACATAATTTCTGTCAATAATAATGAACGAATCAAGATCGAACTCTATTATGTCTGCTTCAGTATAGTGTCACCATTTGCTAACCCTTTCAATTTTAAAGCGATCAAAAGTAAATTTAAGCGGACTTCGAAAAAATGTTCAAGACTTTCTGTTAATGGTTATAAAAAAAGAATAGACAGGTTAACTTGTTCTAAGTTCTGCTACAGTTGCAAGGATATGATTTACCAAGAACAATGTTATAACGTTGTGTAGGTGAATCGAATACATATATCATTTGTTGTGTCAACTCCCATTCTTAATGGCAACGCCTAGCAGTAATAGTAAAAACTCAGGAGATGATATCAAACGAGTATCCGATGCGATGGATGTACTAGCCAAATTAATAATACAAAGACGAAAGGATAATAATCAAGTTAAGATCGACTATGAAAAGAAGCTGCAGGAAGTAGATAAGTTAATTAATATGATACTTGCATTGAATCGAAAGGATGAAAGTAGGTATTCCGTCGATACTACCGAATTGGATAAAATATTAAATGATGGTGTTGAAATTATTGAAAAAGGTGAAAATAAACAAAAGTATGCATTAATTCCAATAGTAGAAATACAACCTATCGTGCAAACAAATACAATTGATGATTTTTCACTTAAAAAGAAAAAGAAAAAGAATAAGATCAATTGTTCATATTGTAAGGAAACAGGACATACAAGAGCAGCATGTCCCAAACGATTACTAAATCCCAAACCTTAGTCATAAATGGCACCATGCATTTCACTGTCATTTCTATATATTTTATAATCTTTTTTTTTTTGCCAATTATATGCCATTATTTTTGAAGTTTGTTATTATGTTTTGTTTTGTCTAAAGAAATAAAACTGATTGTATATATTAGTGTATATAAAAGGATGCAGAAAGTATGGAAAATGTAATGCTTACACTTTTGCTTCTATAACAAAAAAAAAGTTTAATCGTCAAATATTCTTCAACATAGAAGCGTAGACGTCGTTGATGACACCATTAAAATCTACGTCTATGTTTTTTTTATCTGTTGTTGTTATTGTCATATTATTATTTTTATTATTATTATTATTATTATTATTTTATTGTTACACGTACCATGTCCGTAAATATCAATTTTTAAATATACTCACTTCCTTTCACTCATAGCTTCTCTTCTAGTGGCATCCTGTAATAAATTAGTATCCACCATATTTTTGTTTAAATATACGTATCTTACTGTTGAACCTCTAATGAAGATATTCCTTACTGATACCAAATGAGGATATTTTTCTTCATCTGTACATGAAATATTATCCAATTTTAAATTTAAGAATTGATCAACTGATTGTAATGTACCTTTCAATTCAATATCATTTTTTAACTGTAATAGAAGAAACACAGAGTAGCAGAAAAATACTCAAGTAGGAGGGGGTGATCAAATGATGCACACATCCAATTAAGTATAATTGAATTATGTTAGTAACAAATTAGAATGAGGGGGTAAAAAAAGGGTAATTCTTGAAAGCGGAAAGATAACATACTTGAACGACGACTTCTTGGTCAACCAAAGTCTTGAAGAAAGAAAAGAATAGCATTTATGTGTATGTGTAGTTGTGTCTGGTGTGTATACAGTGTACTAAACAAAATTAATAACTTGTGAGACTAGTGTATATGTTGTTATAGTTAGTATTATTACCAGTGGTTATCTATCACATCTACTTGATATATTTTTCAAAGCTTATTTTACCAAGTTAACTCAAATTTCAAAAATTTCCTAAACAGAAAATTAAAAAAAAACGAAGAAAATGTGTTCATGAAACGGATTTCATTCTGTCTCGCGCTTAATGGAAACGTCAGTAGTGAATAGCGGTGCGAACTGCAAAGTGAACCAACAAAGTATATTAATTAAATACATGATTACTTGATATAGGACAGATATCGTTGAACAAAACTGGTCGATGGGGCATTTAAGAGAGGAGTGTGCAAAGTATTACATCTCAGATTTTTGTAAATGGCTGTAGTGTATAGATAAAAGAAAGGGAGTAGTATCGATTGTCCTATTTCAGTCTGGTCAGAGAGAGACATGCCTGCATGGTTGTATATTTCCATATAGTAATAATCATACGACAATTTGAAGTAAATTTAAATGATCAATATTTCTTGTTTTTAAAATTTAAGGAAGAGTTTGGTTAATAAATTACCACAATAAAATTTATAATATATTGAATTTTGTTCGTTTATTTTTTTTTACAAATTACCTGCGAACTAAGAAACTTCCAGAAATAGGGCTAAACGTAAACAAATTATTTTTTAAAATATATATTTAAATATACACAAACTTCATTAAATCAACCTCAGAGTTCAATTGATCAATATGAAAGCCACTTCAAAAACAAATATATACTCAATAGAGATGCTCATCTCTCTCTACCCCTTGAAAAATTTAAAACAGTATAAATAAGACGTGAGTCATCGAAAAAAAATATAAAACACATAAAAAAAAGTTCATACTTAAAACCTATTTTATCTTATCATAGAAAAGATAATAGTTCACAAAGAAAACTATTTCTCTTTCGAAGTTCTCAAATGTCAAACCTTATCAACTATATTGTTAAGATCAACAAAGGTTTATTTCGATCATCTTTAACAAAGGGATCCAAACCTGTATTTCCAACTAGAATATCAAATTTTGAAATCAATCCTAATGAAAAATGGGCCATCTGTGGTACAGGTAAAGCGAAGTTCATGAATATTTTAAGTAATAAATATTTAGGTGATCCATCAAGATTAGCCTTAAGATACTCTTCCAAGACCCGTCATACATTACCTCGAATTGAAACAATTCAATTTAGTGGAGCTATCCCCACGGCTCATTTAAGTGCACGATATGAATACTTTAAAGATGAATTTGATCAAACTTGTAAACAATTTATATTGAATAATTCAATTGGTTCAAACAATGTATCATATGATGTTATATTAAGAGATGATAAGATTAGTGATAAGTTATATAATATCTTAATCAAAGAATTACAATTGACTGAGTTAGAAAATCGGTGGGCTATGGGATTAAGTAATGGACAAATGCGTCGTGCAAGATTAGCAAGAGCATTATTAAAGGAACCTGATTTATTATTAGTCGATGATCCATTTCTTGGATTAGATCCCAATGCAGCATCAATAATTTCTAAGTTTTTTTCCGAAAGTGAAACAATCATTGGAACTCCAATTACTATCGGACTTAGATACCAAGATCCAATTCCACAATGGTGTACTCATGTTTGTTTTGTCGATGAACAACAGGGAATCCTATTTAGTGGTATTAAAGATCAAAAACTTGAATCTCAAATTCGAGAGTTTCAACATAATGAAAGAAATAAAATTAAAGAAATCCTTGAGAGTCAACGTATTGATAGTCCTTACACTATAGATGATTTAATCTCTTCACATTCAATGTATCGTACGGATATCAATAATCATGAAACTATCAAAGTTTCTGTTGACACTACAGAATCCATTATTCCTGCCATTGAATTTAAAGGTGTCAATGTTACATATCGTGGGGAACCTATCTTAAAAGATTTAAAATGGTCCATAGAGCCTGGTAGTAAATGGCATGTTCGTGGCGATAATGGTAGTGGGAAGTCTACGTTATTATCCATGATCGTAGCCGAACATCCACAATCTTGGAATAAAAATGTTGTTGAGAATGGTATAGAACGTCGTACAGGTCAAACCAGTTATTTTGAAATTAATAAGAAGATAGGGATGTCATCACCTGAATTACATGCAATTTTTGCAAAGAGAGGTAATAAGATATCTATTAAAGAGAGTATATCATCCGGATTACATGAAGGTTCTTCAAATAATTTTTTACCAATGTGGAATAAATTATCGCAAGAACAGCAAAGATTGATTCAAATGTATATGGATCATTTTTCATTAACTTCAATAAAGGATAAAACGTTTGATGAATTGAATGTATCACAACAAAAACTTGTATTATTTATTCGTGCGGTGATCAAGATGCCACAGATATTAATTCTTGATGAAGCATTTTCGGGGATGCAAGATACTGAAATGATCCGTTGTTATGAATCATTAGATAGATGGCCTGGTACTGTATTAGTAGTAGCTCATATCCTTGAAGAAACACCACATTGTGACCATTACATACGATTAGTGTCTCCAGGTAATTACAAGATAGGAGATGTTTCCAACAATTGAATCTACTATATATGACTACCTCAGCCTCTCGCAATTCGGATCTCCCGGTTCCTCTGCTAGCCTCTCTCAATTACATACACAATAGTTAAAAATAGAAGTTAACCGGCCACGAAAGAGTAGATATCACTAAATACGTCCCTTACACAAATTAAATAGGTTTATTATTGTAGAGAGAGCAATATAAGTTGTTATTACCAAGTATTGTATTGCATATATAGTATATTGCCCCTATTTCCCTGTCTCTTGTCTCTGTCACATCTCTATCTATGTCTGGTCTACCGCATGCGACAACGACAACCAACGATTACAACGATTAAATAATACGGTCAAATTTTCTCTCGCGCCGTCTTCTCTGTCTCTCTCTCACCACAATAAAACTGGGAGCGCGTTTTTTCTCTCTTTGTTTCTCTTTGTTTGTTTGTGTGGATGGGCTGCCGTCGTATGAGTGAAGTACGTAAATAACAAGAATAACAACAAGAATAATAAATAGTACATACAATGAGAGAGACGGTCTGGTTTGTTATTGCTCAATTTTCTTTTTCTTGCTGGGATAGTGGGTATCATGATGGTGATTATGATGATAAGGACGATTAGTATGTCTGTGTAATTATTGGTACTTTCATCCTATATATATTGATTATTTCTTATATTGCTCTCTTGTAATGCTTATTCAATCTTATATATCGTTTCGTGTTTTTAATTACATATACACTTTATACTTTATATACTTGTATAACGAAGGTACATAGAGTGAAATTGTCTGAAAGGGAAAGGGAAAAAAACATAACAAACAACAAGACGAAGAAACAAATAAAGAGAGCAAAAATATATATACATATATAAAAGTAAAAAAAAATAGAATATACAGTGACTGCATCTTTTTTACTTTTATTTTAATTATAACATACACATACACACTCACATATTAATTATTAATTCATAATCAATCAATCAATCAATCAATTGCTCAAGCAATACCATACACACACACTCACACACATATATATACTAGCAATGGCTACAAAGGTGAAAATGTTGCCAGATGATCGTAGGGTACCCATGTGTATCGGGGAACCTATGGATCCACATACCAAACGTGAAAATGAATATGGTACTATTACTGATACTAAATATTTACATCAAGTCACTACAATGGACGTAGAGAAAGCTGATAAAAGACCAATCATTGATACACCACCTTATTATATTACATTGATGACATATTTAAATTATCTGATCTTAATTATATTAGGTCATATTCGTGATTTCTTTGGTATTAGATTTCAAAAAAATTCTCATAGAGATATTATGGAATATGATGGATACGCTCCTTGGTATTCTAAATTTGAAAGTTTTTACGTTAGAAGGTTAAAAATGAGAATTGATGATTGTTTTTCAAGACCAACTACTGGTGTCCCAGGAAGATTCTTAACTTGTGTCGAAAGAATATCACATGATCATAACGATTATTATACTTTCTCAGGTAAGACTCAAACTTGTTTGAATCTATCTTCTTACAACTATTTAGGTTTTGCTGAAAGTGAAGGGGAATGTACTAGCGCAGCTTTAAAAGCTGTAGAAAAATATGGTGTTCAATCAGGTGGACCAAGAACTCAAATTGGTACTTCTGACTTACAAGTCACTACAGAACGTATGATCGCTGATTTTGTTGGGAAAGAAGACGCTATGATCTTCTCTATGGGTTATTCAACAAATGCTAATTTCTTTAATTCATTTTTGGATTCTAAATGTCTTGTGATATCTGATGAATTGAATCATACTTCAATTAGAACAGGTGTTAGATTATCAGGTGCCGCTGTAAGAACATTTAAACACGGTGATATGGATCTATTGGAAAATTTGATTAGAGATCAAATTGTCTTGGGTCAACCAAAGACTAATCGTCCATGGAAGAAAATTTTGATATGTGTCGAAGGTTTATATTCTATGGAAGGTACATTATGTAATTTACCAAGATTGATCGAATTGAAGAAGAAATATAAATGTTATTTGTATGTCGATGAAGCTCATTCTATTGGTGCTATGGGTCCAACTGGTCGTGGTGTTTGTGAAATCTTTGGTGTTAACCCTAAGGATGTCGATGTCCTAATGGGTACTTTCACTAAATCGTTTGGTGCTGCTGGTGGGTACATTGCATGTGATAAATGGATCATTGATAGATTAAGATTAGATATGACTACTCCAAACTACTCTGAACCAACTCCTCCACCTGTCTTAGCTCAAATTATCGCCTCCTTAGAGACTATCGTTGGTAAAATTAACCCAGGTGAAGGTACCGAAAGATTACAACGTATTGCTTTCAATTCTCGTTATTTACGTCTGGGACTACAAAGATTAGGTTTCATTGTTTATGGTAATGCCGATTCTCCAGTTATTCCAATGTTACTATATTGTCCATCCAAGATGCCTGCTTTCTCAAGAATGATGTTACAAAGGAATATCGCTGTCGTTGTGGTCGCATACCCTGCTACTCCATTGATCGAATCTAGAGTTCGTTTCTGTATGTCTTCCAGTTTAACAAAGGAAGATCTCGACTATCTATTACGTCATGTCAGTGAAGTCGGCGAGAAATTGTTCTTGAAATTGAATTCAGGTAAATCAAGTGTAGATAATAAGGTTCAAAGATGGGATATCGAGGAAGTCATTAGACGTACTCCTGAAGATTGTAAAGATAACAGATTCTTCGTCAATTAATCGTCGTTGCATATACTACGGCGCTTTATCATTACATATGCATATATAAATATGTATATATGCGTATTCCTTCATTTTTCTTTATTATTATTAAAACGTTCAATTTTACGATATAATTATAGGCATAACATATATAGGCAACATTTTTCTAACATTGTTTTCTTTTTTCTGTCTACTGTATTGGAAATCTTTAAGTGATTGTTCATATAGCTTTTTTTTTCTGAAAAATAATAACAATAATGATGATAAAAAATGGAACTTCTGGATAATTATACATTTACACATACATGAACAGTAAAAAAAAAGGGGTTCTTGAACCATATAGTAAATACACCATACACTCATCATAATATAATAATCAATGTCTACACTATATCAAATCGGTACTGAGACGAAGAATAGAATCAGTAAATTCCGTATTTCTACAGGGAGAGCAGAATCTATTAAGGGTCTATCTATCAAGATTGAGCCGAAAACATATGAAATTGTCATTGATGAAGATGAACAAGAAGAATTAGATGATATGACTGAATTGACTGAATTGGCTGAAATTATGCCAGATAACTCTCCAAGATACCTGCTACTGGCATACCCTATGACAAATAAGGATGGTATCAAACAAACTCCACTAATATTAATCTACTGGAAACCAAGTACGGTTGTATCACAGGAATGGAAAATGATGTATGCGGGTGCTTTGGAGATGGTTAGAAATGAATGTGGTACTTACAAGTTGGTTGAGGTATCCTCTGGGTTGGAAGATGATGACGACGTGGAGGACTTAATAGAACAAATAGAGAAATCTAATTAAGAGTAGTGGTGATTATGCTCCTATGATACCGGAGTTAAGCTTTCGAGGGAATCAGGAATTCCCTCTTACAAATACATACATATATAAAATTAATTCAAATATTTGGTTGTATCGACTAGTTCAATGCAATATATTATAGTATATCAATTGGAAATTAGACTGTGATAAACACCCACACACACCTTGGAATATAACACCCTTACATCTTGGAACACTTTATTTTTAACTGAAATTGTTTCTTTTCGGAGCCAAAATACTTTTTCAATTGAGAAATATGCGGAACTCGCAATTTGTTTTTTTCAGTATGCTTCGAACGACAAATTTTTGCAAAATGAGAAGTGTAATCTGTCTTGTGAATTTATTCTTGCTAGATAATCTATATATATAATTGGATGAGCATCTCATACCAAAAGTTAAACATTAAAAATAACTTTCTTAACAAACTTTTTTTTTAAAGCTCAATATATCAGTAACAAATCATCGAAATCAGTCACAATGGGTCGTATGCACAGTGCCGTATGTGAATAAATAAAATATATTAAGTGGATATGGATAGGTTCTCCTTTTTTGAAGGTGAACTTAATTACTACTTAAATTATAAAATATTGGATTGTAACATAAGCAAACTATAAAAGTTAGTCTTTCTGTTTATATTCTTTATTTTAAATCGGATCACAATTTCAACTTTCCGGTCTACATCAGATAATGAGTATTGAATAAATACAAATTGTCCAGACGCATTTTAAATGTTTCGAGATGTAGTAGCTGGGTGATTCCAAGTTATATTTTCATTTATCTTCATTGATAAATGTACCTCTGAAAGAAGTATGTTTTTCTTTGAGATAAATGATGATACAATAGTTATGATAGGTTGACTTATGACATTCATGTTTTAATGGACGTCCCTAAAGTCAACATCTCATTCCTATGAATATTCTAATGCAATTTGATATTAAATTATTGATATTGAACATTAGAAGCAAGTTGAATTGTCTTCATGGTTTAAAATGTAGAAATATATCGTAAACAGAATGATACTGGGTAGTCTCTTTTGTATACAATTAATTTTGAATTTTTTATCGAATCAAATTTACTAACAATATGATTAATACATTGCGATGTATTACAATACATTTTTATACAGGGTAAAGGTATTTCCTCTTCTGCTATTCCTTACTCTAGAAATGCTCCATCTTGGTTCAAATTGTCCAATGAAGCTGTCATTGAACAAATCATCAAGTACGCTAGAAAGGGTCTAACTCCATCTCAAATCGGTGTTCTATTGAGAGATGCTCACGGTGTTACTCAATCCAAGGTTATCACTGGTAACAAGATTCTAAGAATCCTAAAATCTAACGGTCTAGCTCCAGAAATTCCAGAAGATCTATACTACTTGATCAAGAAGGCTGTTGCCGTCAGAAAACATCTAGAAAGAAACAGAAAGGACAAGGACGCTAAGTTCAGATTAATTTTGATCGAATCCAGAATCCACAGACTAGCCAGATACTACAGAACTGTTTCCGTTCTACCACCAAACTGGAAGTACGAATCTGCTACTGCCTCTGCTCTAGTTAACTAGGGTGTTTAAACTATACTTTATAATTGATCCATTTTTTCTTATATATTATATTTTAAATACTTTTTAATAGCTGAATAATCGTAGATTTTTCTAATTTTATTCTAGTTTTTTGCATTTTTCTATCTTCAAGTTTCTTTGAATTGTTCCTCTTCGGAGAGTTCAGTTTAAAGAGAAGATAGAGAACTACGTATAATCATTGGTATTCCTTTGTTTAAAATAAATTTGTGCAAACAATTAAAACCGTCCGAATTATTCGTATTTATTGGAAGTGATGCCTTCTTATAACTTTTCCTGAATTGTAACTTCCTTCAGAATATTTGTTTCTGTTAAATTCTCCTGATACGTATTTAAGAACCACATTTTTATTGGCATAAAAAATATGTATCTACATATTCATTAAATAAAATAAAAAATTTCATCCACCTTGTATTCCATTCAAATTACAATCTATCTTACAAAGTCTTAAACTGTCCTTGTCAAAGAATGGAAAAGCTATGGCTCTCCGTAGATCACCAAATTAAAACAATTAATAAATTTGAAACCCAATATCATAATTGTATATTCACGACATCTGTGCTTAAATCTTTTAAATTTAATAAAACAATTTGACCTGTTTGAGAAAATTCAGGAACAGTAAACATCTTCACTGTTGTCTTACCATCATCTAACTCTATATCTCTACGTGCATAACTTGGTTGATTAGAAACAACGTACAAATGTGGCCATTCCTCCAAGATAAAAGGATCCTCCTTCGTGTATGGATAACAACCTAATGTATCTGGCGCAGTTGGTATAATATTTTGCCATTTCATGGTACATTCCATCAAATCTAATCTATGTTCAATAGAATCCTCTGGGTATTCTTGAGAATCCATACTGACCTCTTTGTCTTCTGTCTCCTGAGAGCTCTTTTCTTGATACGGCACAATGTATTTAATAATGTCATCTATATTTTGGCCTGATGTCGTTAAGATCTCAACATCATTAATTTGGAAGTTGTATGGATTAGTAACGAGGTTTAAAATTTCATCATTAACATGATCGAAGTAAGGTCTCAATGACTCTTTAAACAATGCCTTATTCAAAGGCTGTTGTGGTAATGTCTTATCACTAGGATCAGTAGCACCAGGCATTATATCGACAGATATAGTTTGTAATGTATTTGCTAGAAAATCACCCATATCCTCTAAACTTTTCAATACTTCTCCGATGTTCTTCTCATGTGCATTAAATTCCACCAAGTTACCGCATATTATTAATTTACCAATTTTTGAAATTCTATCATCAGAAGATAGATCACCCATCAAATATTCTTGTAACAATTTCAACTTCAAATTACGTGTAGGATTTGTAGCATTAATATTGAAACCTGATACGAAGGCAATATATTCATCGTATTGTGCAGTTTGAGCAGGTAATGATTTTTGTGGAATTGCCGTTGGATAACAAATATCTAATACCTGGAACGTTCCTGCTTCCGCCTCCATACCTAACAATCCAACGACCGTACCTGAAATTAAAGGAGTAGTTCCAATAAAATCACCAACCAGGAGAACTCTACCACTTTCATCTTCTAACATTATTTCATCTGATCCATCTGGGTCGGTATAACTCTTCACCAAGTCAGGTGCACCAAATGTATCGCTAATAACATCTTGTAAGATGTTAGGTTTATATTTCATTTCACAGTAGATTGTACCGACACACCAACATGGTTCTTCACCTTGAATATCTAATACTCTCTCCTTTTTCACCACAGTCTTCCCGTTTAATTGAAATCCATTGTCCCATTTCTTTTCACATTCGATTTGGACTCTTTCCCTTAAAATATTCAAACGATTTTGATACATGTGATAGAATTGAGGGGTATAATCCCTGGCATCATATGGTAATTTGAAACGATTATTTGAATTGATGTTTTCCTTCACAGTCTTTCTGGCCACTGCAGCAGGATCATCTGGTCTAGTCTCATTAAATTTCTGTAAAAGAGAATCCATACTTGGCGTAATTTATAGAATATTGTATTTTTACCAGTTTATAACCAATTATCTTACAAATATATACCAATTGATGAGTTAATATGACCTTTAATATGAACTATCAATCAAATGAGTTTATTTTTATATCATTATGTGAAATTTGAAATTTCCTTGATGATTATAAAATTTGGCGTCGCGTTTTGCTAATATTCTACAAGTCACGTGAACTAATAAAATATTTGACATTAAATATTAACTATCGTACTAATCCAGCAAAATACAAAGTTGTACTCTTACTGGATTAGCTGCCATCAACATCCATTAATTCAGAAGAAGGTCACTAGAATTTTCTAGTTTATTACTGGAACACCAAAACTGACAATAGTCCAAGACAGTTAGGGGACATACCAAAGAAACATAGTTCATTTTCTATTACTATAGTTACCTTAAAAAGGCACCCATTTTTCGTATTATTATGGTCATCGCTCTTCACCGCGCAGCATTAATTTGTAAGCAAAAAGAAAATTGGCAGAGCCGCTAGTAACGTCAACAAGGCGAGACAGTTTTCTTAGTAACAGCGTGAAGTACACCCTCAAAATGTACATATAGCAATAAAAAATGGGGTGTCAGTAAAAATATTGAATTGATAATCAACCATCCAGTCAAGAATAGGCTCATTTCTACCTCGTTCCTTTGCTATAATAATTGCTTACCATATGTGAACTTAAAATATTGAAACACACACCTTATTGTTGTGTGAGATTGGATAACCAAAAAGATAGAATGGTGTCACAATCATTTAAAATCTATACGTATATAAACGTCAATCAATTTACATTATGTTATAATAGTATTCCTTCTAATTTCTTATTATTTTATTCTTACATATTAATTACAAAAAAAGAACATCAATCAATCATAAATTAATTATTTGTATTAGTTATCTAAATATATCAGATAAAGAATACTATTAAATATCAAAACTCAATTACAAAAAACTATAATATAAAATGCATAAGTCAGGTAAGAGATATTCTGAAACCGCTGCAAAGGTTGCCGCTGGTAGAGCCAGAAAGAGAAGACAAGCTTGGGAAAAGACTCAAGAGGAAAAGGCTATGCTAGCAGTTGAAGAAGCTAAGAAGTGGGAACAAGGTGTCCGTACTCCTAACCAAAAGAGACTTGTCGCTGACCAAAAGGCTAGAGATAAGAAGTCTGCTAAGCAAGAGCGTGAGGCTTTGTTGCGTGCCGAAGAAGAAGCCATTGGTAAGGGAGGTAAAGGTCAAAAGAGAAGAGTTATCTACTAAGGACAACACAATTTGCATTAACGTTGTTAGAAGCAACATCATCGATGATATTCTTATCGGAAAAATTTCAGTTGGTCCTGGGACCAACGACACGAAGCACAGTATGGAATGCGCCAACACTTCTGGTGGACTTCAGAATTCAATGAACGTTGTGAGAATGTAAGATATTTTCTATTACTAAAAGATTGATTTCTTTATTATCTTCATACTATTATCCAACTTTCACCGTTTCTTTATGGCGCTTTCGGAAGATTATCTCTTCTAATGTTCCGATTTACACTTCTATTATTTTTTAATAGTGAATAAATTGTCGTTTAAAAATATATATATCCTTCATAAATATATATCTTAATAAGTGTTTAAGTAGATTTCTTCTTCTTTAATTTAATTAATTTTAACGGAATATCTGAATTAGCCAAATATCGGTTTAGGAGACCAATGTTTAATTTCTTATTTGCTTTCTCCACCCAGGTTTCAGGCGTTCTCTTTTTGAAGACGACTTTATGTATATACTTGGGATTAATTTTCAAAGCAGGCAGTTTCTCATTCAAAAACCTACCCCAATCTAAATTGGCGACAACTCCGACAGCTCTTCGTACTTCATTTTGTAATGCTATATTATCTTTTTCATTGTTTGGATATTTTTGTACAAAAAACTCATAAAACCCATCCTTCGCTATTCCTCTTGGTGTTGTACTATTATAAGTCTCAACTAAAGGGGGACTGTCTTCTTGGTTGACACTAGCGGACTGTTCCACACCTTTTTGGCCCTCTAAACTGGTCCATTCTTCAAAAAATGGATCCTGAACTAATAGCTTCACCTTTCGTCTCCAGACTGCATAATTCGATGGAATTGTCGATTTCTTTTTCGCATAATATGTATTAATATATGATCCAGACGTATCTAAAAATGATTTGCTCATCATACTTTTCACTGTGAATGCTGGGCTAGTCTTCCTAAATAAAGAAACAAAATGAGCCGCTGGGTAGAATTTTAGTGAGATAAACTCGCCGTAGAATACATCTGCTCTTTTATCATGCATTCTATAGAGATTCTTGAGTTTTAAAACTGGTCCATAGATGCCCTTGGGTGTCTCTGTAGGATTAGGCTTTATCATAACTGGAAGACATTTTGAGTGATAAATCTTTGACGGAAATGAACCTCTAAGAACAAGACTCATTTCTAAGATTGATATAATATCACTAACTGGTTCTGATCTTGTTTAAGTGGCGGTTTACCCTTAATATTTTCAACACTTCCTTGCATTAAATTGTTTTTATTGCTCTGTATTATTTCATTTAAGGGCTGAGTATTCATTTATATCGCGTATATAAAAAAAATAGTTTATATATAGAGAAACTAAGGATAATAATACTAGCAATCAGTATCATCTAATTGGCTCTGCAACATATACATGTTTTAAACAACATTTTAAATCACTCTCTACATATTTTATGAAGTATAATATACACATTATCATAAGTATTATAATTACCATATAAAACAAATAAACACTAGAATAAAGAATTCTTATAAAACCAGAGTTTACCATCCAAAAACATCTTTGGACAGAACTCTAAATATCTTCATTTTACCACTCTTCATTTTGGATAATCTATAACTAGATTGTACCAAAACACCCTTGTGTTCTTCAATTACCCTTAATTTGCCTTTAGTAAAATCATAACTAGTTACAACTGCAACAAATAGGTCAGGCTCGCCAACCGTCACAATACCTTTATGAGTTTCAAATTTAGCTTTTCTGATTACAACAATATCACCTTCTCTTATACATTTTAAAGTGTCCTGAGCAATTTCATTTCCTGCCTTATAGTCTACAATAACAGACCCAAATGTACGATTATCTATTGGAAGGACAACACCTTGGTCGCCCATCTTTGATATTATCTGACTCACAAAATTACTAGATACAGATTCTTTCCCAGCTAACGCTTGGCACTGTTTAATTACAGCGGTATTATATGGACCAGCAATATTTTTGTCAGCTAACTTCTCTGGGCATGGAATATATTTCTCATCTATTAAAATCGCAGTAGTGTGAGGTGTGGTCACGTTGAAGATAACTGATAATGATATAATTGCGTACGACTCAAAGATATAATAAAATGATCTATAAATCCATTTTTCTTCTCCTCTCTTTTCAATTGTAGTATCATCAACGTCAACACTATATTTCAACTTGGAATCTGCAATTTCCTGTGGCGCTGCAACTTCCAAAAACCAAGTATCGCTAGGATTAAATTGAATTTTTAAATTTCTCAATGAAGTGTCTAATTCACTGAATGTTTTATTCAGTTTTAAAGAATGGGTGTCGCTAGGCATGGCAGGAATGGTTGGAGCTGACATTCCTGGAGGGGGAGGTGGGGGAGCGGATCTAGATATCTCAGGAGCTTCTTGAACCTCACGATGTGGAGGAGGTGGAGGAGGGGCACCATGAGGGAATGAATCACCAGACGAAATAGAATATCTGTTTACATTACCAACTGGGGGAGGTGGAGGAGGTGCATGCATATGGTTATAGCTCTCTGTTACAATTTCTTTATCTTCTTCAGAACCATCCTTATAAGTGTTTCTTGTATCGTAATTGTCTAAGTCACTTGGAATTGTGGTTGGGATAGTAGACATAGGAGGCATAGATGGAATAGGAGGAGCAGTTGAAGGAGATGGTAGATCAGGAAGGGTTGCGATTGGTGGAGGCAATGGTGTATCGATAGACTGTACATCTTGTTTAACTTCTTCAGCAGCAGAGGAGTCAGGTAGTGCAGATGGGGCCCTTGATTGTTGTGGCATCGGTGGAATGGATGGAATTGGCGGAGCTGATCCATTTTCGTCAAACTGATCTGAAGGTGGTACAGGAGGAATATCTGACACTTCATTCTCAGTGGTTTCAGTGTTTGACGTAACGTCCAGATCACCAGTCGATTTTGAGGGAATTCCTGGAATATTGTCTGAGATTTTTTCCACCTTTTCAGAAAGATCTGTTCGTACTTCTCCGACATTATCTTTAGCGCCATTAAATGCGTTATCTATTGTATCGTGCATACTGTTTATTGCATCTTCAAATTCATCTCCGCTTTCAGTATTAGCAAGAAGGTCATTTTGGTAGGCTTTATGGTGTATTTCTTTCAGTTTATCAATATTACTATCAACAGCGTCTTTTCTAGTATCAACTGATTTCTCTACTTCGTCAAATACTGCACTAGCCTTACTCTCAGCATTTGAAACTTTTTTCTTGAGGAAAGGAACAGCATTAGGATCAGCAAATGGCATAATTGGGACGGCTTCTGGCATTTCATTTAGCTCATGTTCTGCTTCCAATTCAGCAGGGTTTGTTACTGACTTCTTAACCTTTTTTTTTGTCGATTTAGCTGAAGGTGATGGCACTGGAGCACCGAAAGGGTTGAATCCAGCTGCACCACCAAACCTACCAGCACCGGCTAACTTGGCCATTCTTTCTCTCAATGCAGTTCTACGAGATTCTTCAGTATCTTCCTCCTCTTCCACTTCTTCATCGTCTTGTCCTTCTTCTTCATTAGAATCACCAACTTCTGCTATATGAGTTAGCGTTTCTTCTTCAGTACTACTGGCAATTTTCTTAATTCCTGGTACAGAGGGCTCTTTATTTGATAACTCAGTATGTTCAATCGTAGTTTCACCAGGATTCGTTGTTTGAACAGGAGCTCTTGGAATCGGAGGTTCTTCTGTGACTACAGTCTGTTGTGTATAATCGAGATTACCAGATGCCTCATTCTTTAATTCGATCTCATCATCTGAACTGATATCAGACTTAGGAATAGTCGGCGGAATATCTGTTACATTCCCTAATGGATGACTATCATTTTCAGCAGTGTTAACAGGTTCTTTGTTAATATCTGTATCTTCAGTTTCTGCTTCTTCCGAAGCTTCTTCAGTGGCTTCTGCTGCCTGTGCCTCTTTCTCAGCTTGTAGTTTCTGTTGTTCTTGTAAAAGAGCAATTCTTTCCTTTAGACTCATTTTTGGCAGATCATCTTCAGTTTTTGAGGTATCATCATAACTACTTGCATTCACAGGTGGTGGTATCGTTGTATTCTTTGGAACCTTAACTGGTGACTCTTCGAACATATTCGACTTTGGCATTGGAACGTAACCATCTTCTTTAATTGTCTGTTTCAAATGGGCTGGTATCTTCTCCTTTGATGATTCAATCGCTGTTTCACTGACAGGAACTGGGACTGCCGCTGGAACTGGAACTGGAGCTTCAACCTTTGTCGGAGTAGGTACCTCCGTAACTGTTGGCTCTACTTTAGTAGTATCAGCAACGACAAAACTTTTAGGAAAGATACCTTGAATTAAATCACCACTTGCACTATCTACATATTCACCGTAGTACCATTCATCATCTTCGATGGAGGTAACATTAATCTTTTGTCCTTTGTTAAAATTTAGATCATCCTCATATTCTGATTGATAAGGGAATTGAGCCACAACTTCGAATGGTGTGGTTTGTTCACTCATCATTTAAAGTTACTCTTGATATTTAATCTTATTTGACAATGAAGATTAAAGCTGTTTATTTCTTAATGTTATAGCAAATAATAACTTTCTAATTGATTTAAAAGTAAATGTTTTAACGTGTTATTCAAAACTTGCCCCTTTTATCTGTCAATGCCCGATTTTCGAACGCGGAGGGTAACAATGGATAAGCATTAAAATTGAACCAAGATAATGCTACTATGATAATCGAGATAAGCCTATTCTTGAATGATTATATATTAATCATGAATAGAAAAGCCGTTGTTTGGACATACCCCTCCAATCCACACTTGGACAGATTGTAAGGTATATTTATTAAAATGGTCTCTTCTGGGTGACCTATGATAAGTTAAACTGCCGATCTAAGATTGATGTACCACGATTGAATAAAATGAGAGAAAGTCGCTATTAGACTGATATATCTTTTCAGGGTCAATGACTATAAGATATCTAATAATACCTGGAGGAACAACACTGATCGCTCACTTCTATGTTTAAAGTACTGTGATCCGATATAAGTACAACATGACCTGCATTCAAAACCGTTAAAAATCATCTGAAGAGAAAGAGTCATCGTCAGCCCTCATCGAGATTCCCCCTAAAGAAATAAATTATAGAACCTTTAAATAACAAATCACATAATATGAATTGACGTATAAAGGAAGGATGAACTTATCTATTATTTCATAATCAGTTCTCAATTCGAGTTTATTATAAACACCTACAATAACAATAGTAACTTTCATAACAAGAACAATCTCGCCATGGAATATGAGATTACACAAGTATGATGAAATAGCCCTCAGGGAAGTACCCGTATTCCTCATCGATCAAAGGACCGTCCTCATCTGGTGTTAGGAGATATACTGCTCTGCTTTCATCGCACATTTAGCAATTGAAAAGGAATCGGCCATTAATGTTCTTATGTTGTCTTGGAAGACGAAGGCTGTATGCAAATATGGATATTTTATAATACGTCCTTGTGAAAGTCTGTCTATAATTTGTGTCGAAGCTACCTTCATGTTAGGTAATTGCGCTGTACTCAGAGTAGTACCTGATCTTTCGAGAGAAGACTTGACAATGAGTAATACAATAACATAACTTTCCAGATGCAACTGAGAAACAAGATGTAGAATCGATATATGATCTTTTAAGGCAGTTATCTAAAATAGACTTATGACACTTATTGACTAAACGCAATCATACATATAATATTATAGTTAAATATAGTATAAACCCATCTTTGATAGAATTAAGTGACCTCTAGTGGAATCGGTAGATCGACATTACTAATAATCAATATATTGTTATACCAGTTGACTATTCACAGCATAAGTATGTTCTCTTATATAAACATTAATTTCAGAATAACAAATCTTATATAAAAGCTTCAATTAATTCAAACAAGATGTCACATTATAAAGTAGTACACTGTCTCAATAAGAATATTACGAGTATATTGAACAACCATAAAGTCACTTGTTAGTTTTGTAATTCTCATGACTTTTCTTTTTGATGTGTTTGAAATTCCTTAACAAGCCAAAAATGTAAAGACAGTTCGGACATGTAAATGTATAAAAATTTAAAAGATGTAATTATTTACGCGTCTTGGTGTGTATTTAGAGAGATGAATGGATAAAAGGCTCCTACTTAGTACAATTAACCACTTTTGATAAATTTAAAGTTGATATACACCATTACTAGTTGTACTATCTGTTATCTAGTGGACAAGGAAGAAACAATAGATTGGAAAGCAGGAATGTCTAATGCTGACAACTTTGACGACCACCCTTCCAACGAGCATGTTATAGATCCTATCAATGCCGCCTATAGGGATGCCCTTCTAGAAAGGTACAATACAAATGACAATAAGAGCGACAAGGAGAACAGTCGTAGCAACGATGTTGATACCCAATTTTATGACAAATTTAAAAGATCAATTTATAATAAATCTTCCAATTTTGACAACTTGGATTCGCCCAGTGATTTAGATTACACCGATGATTCAGATTACACAGATAGAGCAGATCAAACATTTGTTGTTCGTAACTCAGATTCAGATTTTGACGAAAAAGAAGAACAGGAAGAAGAAGACCTAGATGATGAGTTTTTGGAAGATGATAGTGAGGAAGATGCAAATGATTATCTGATTGACGATTTATTAGACACTACTACCACTCTACCAGATAAAGTGAAAAAGACCAGATATTACGAATATAATGAAAGAGACACTGATAATAATTTAGAATCAGATGACCAAGAATTAGAAGTTGATTCTGAGTATGACGGTGATATTGATAATATAATATCAATAGAACCTCAATTTCAATGGTTTAGACTAATTTTAATAGTCCTAATATTAACTGTTCTATTACCTGTTGTACCTATATGTTTCAAATTCGCAAGTACCGTCGGTAAGTCTATTGTTAATCAACCGTTTCATTCTCAAAATTCAAATATTGATATGACGGGCTCATTTGGAACATTACAAAAACAGATCAATCACTTATATAACGAATTAAGTGTAAAAGATGAAAGACAAAAAGTTGAATTTGATGAAAAAATTAAAATAATCATATCACAATTTGAGAAAAATATTAAAAAATTAATACCAAAAAAATTGTTAACCTTTGAAGATGAGATTAAAGAAATGAATAAAAAGTTAAATGATCTGACTAAGAAATATGATTTAATTAATACTCAAAGGGTCCCTAACCATTTAGATAACGATAAATTAGAAGCTACCAGATCTCAATTGTTGAAAAATCTTGATTTGTCATTACCAAATAATATCTCTATGGATGCAACAAACAATTTATTGGTCAAGGATGTCGATTTACAAGACTTCAAGAAGTTTGTATCTAACTTCATTATATCATTATTCGATGAAGTTATGGAAACAAATTCAATCATATTATCAGGAAATATAACACTAGATCACACTATCAATTCATACATTGAAGAAATCACTAATGACAAATTAAAAATGTTTGATAATACAGCTTCAATCAATGAATTAAAACGGAATATCGAAGAGATGAGAGTAGAATTATGGCATGAGATCAAGGAATACTTTTCACAAGTTACAAACAATATCGATTTGGGAAACTCTCAATCTGTTAATCAAATATCCACATCCTTTTTGAAAACTATAATCTTGCAAATATATAATTCCAATCGTTATCAATGGGAAAACGATTTAGATTTTGCTACTACTGTTCAAGGTTCATCTATAATTTCGAGCCTAACCTCGCAAACCACCCCTAAAGGAAATGGACTAAAGCCATTGGCTTTGTTGTTAGATTCTGTTTATAGTTCTCCATCTGCCTACTGGCAAGGCAGAACATCCAAGGGAAATCAGTGTCGAGTTGCTATCAAATTCAACAGACCATTACATTTAACAAAATTATTCTACATCCATGGCCGTCTGGTAAACAATTTACATATAATGAATTCCGCTCCACGTGATATATCAATTTACATCCTGTTACAAAACGATAGAGACCAAACATCATTTGTGAAAGAGGCTCAGATCCAGGGACAAGGCGTACTGCACCCTAAGGACCGCCGATTTGTCAGGATTGGAACATTTACATATGATTTGAAGAGTCTAAAAGTAAGACAACAATTTCAATTACCTAGTTGGTATATCAATTCTAAACCATTAGTGAAAGCTATACTATTCGAAATAGATAACAATTATGGGAATGGACACTTTGTATCATTAAAGAAATTCGTCATAAACGGTGTCATCGAAGAAGATCTGGATATTATTAAATCTGGAATTTTCCCGTTAGATTTTAACAATGGTAATTATGTCCCAGAATACGATTCCGATGATTTTAATATATCTACAGAACACATATCATCATCAGCAAAGGGTGTAGCCTCATTTGGGGAAGATCAGCCAGTTAATTAACATATGAAAAAGCAAACAAAAAGCAAACAAGGCTTTAAATGTGTTGAATAATTTTCATAATTAAATGTGTCTACTCCGGCATTATTTATACTTATTAAACAAAATTTGACGATTTCCAAGAGAAAATGTTATCTGGAACGATTAAGCCTAATCATAAATCCTTCTAGTTTGGAATGATACATGTGGGGTTATTCTCCTCTTGTGGGTTCATTAAGTTTCCATATACGAACAACGTCCGTATTTCTCTACGTATACGAGATAAAATAGATTTGGAAAAGGGTTACAATCTATACAAACCTTCAATGAAATACTACATGAATCAAATGTTACAAAATCTCCTGCGCACCTCGTTATACTTACACGGTTGCCTATTAAGAAAGAGCACTTCTCCGGTGTTTTTCAAAAAAATAAAAAATAGAGAATTTCGTTGTTGTTGTACTTGACTTTATTGGGCGTGCAAATTACGTTTTCCAGGTTAAGCTCATTTATTCATTCGTGAAGCATTTTTGTTTTTGTTTTTCCCTCAATATTTCGTTAATTGAAATTTTATGCACTCAAACTCACTTTATTTCACTGCATAGGAAGAATGAAACAGGGCAACAACAGTTTGCCAATGTACGTAGATCCCCTTGCCAGAAATTCAAACAAACAAAAAGCTGTTTCTTTCCCCTTTTAAGCCGTCACTGAAAATATAAACAATAAAAGTGGCACAGAGAGACGAGAGAAGATATTGATCATTATGATCTGAGCTACTAAGAATCTACCTAGGAGAATCCAGTTATTAAGGTCGTAATATTATAAAAATGTCATCATGATATATTGTTACTAACGAGAGAAACTCATACGAATTAGGTAACTATGGTAGACAAATGTAATAATAGTTTTGGGGCGTTACTGGTAAACTACAATATAACGAGATTATGAATATTCCAAAATTTCGGGGGCAACTTTGCAATAAAAGCCAGACAAGATTTTAGCCACTTCATATTATTATAATTATTATATTTCTTCATGAACTGTTTATATCTTATTTCTTGATTAGTAGTCGTTGCTATTGATCATAAATCCTTATTTTACTTTGCTTTAAAAGAAATTGATAACGTAGTAGTTCAATTTAGCGATCAACGAAGGGATAATCTTTCAAAGTTTTGAATTAAATAACCTATTAATAATTAGTAATTACATATAGAACTCCCATATTACAAATTAACAACAACAACATATAATGAAATTCTTCAGTGCGCTAAGGAAACCTGCCATCATCAAGAGAAAAAACAGTGTTGCAACAGAAGTAACAGAAGTTTCCCAGTCAGATAGTTCTAGATCTAATAGCAGTACTGCAAGTCCTCGTATTCCATCTACTCCTGCATCATTGGCGCAATCAACAGCTTCATCTTCAAGTGGTCAGTTAAACTTTCAAGAACTTTCAGAAGATGTTATTATGTCTTCCGTACCAATGATGAGAATCATTAGTTCACAGCTTGAAAAAAAATACTTCGAATGGGGTAGACAAAGAGATACTAATGTTTGGACATGCTCTGTCAATGATCAAGAGGATCGTCTAATTGAAAAGATCTCAGTAATCGGAACGATTTTCTACTTAGAGTTAGAAGATCAAACAAAGACAAGTTTCCCATTAATTGGTAAATTTTCTACAGATTCTAATGCAGTCTTTAATGAAGATTCTATTATGTTTGTAGACCCTTTAGTGTCTATTCGTTGTGAAAATAATCAACTATTGAACTCTTTACAGAAACTAATTGCATTAGCTTTATTTGAACATTTTTCTGTGTACAAATCCTTAACAGGTTCCCTTATTTCTTCAATTGGGTTGAGAATGCCTGATATTAATATGATTTTGAACTCCCAATTCAATTTCAAGGATTGGTGTGACATTTACATTCCTGAAGAAGGTTGGGTTAGATCATGGTGCCATATTAATAAAATGTCTAAAAAGACAGATAAGTACGAACCAAAGGGGAAATATCAGATTAAATTTTATAGACATAATAAATCAGCCAATCCAAGTTCTAATGCAAATCTCATTTGTTACATTCCAGATACGAGTTACGTTCAAGATATATTTTTTTATAATGGAGAAGAAACTACACAAACACCTATATCCAATCCTACATCTTTCTTGAGCAACATAACAACTGTGAAACTTGTGGGTGACGTACTATACCCTGACGAGACTCCTGCATTAAGGACACCTTCAACAAGTAGTAGTATCACTAAACAATTAATATCTCCAAAGAGAGATGTTTCTACCAAGGCTGTCAAATCCTCTAAATCATCTTCATTCAGGACAAAAAAAAACGGTGTATTGATAAGACCTCTACCTCATCATGGACTTTCACATTTTGATGCAATGATCAAATTTATTATCCCAATGATGGATGTAACAAGGAAATATGGCCGTCCAACACAATTTGTTGCTACAACAAATGAAGTTGACTCGTTGATGTTTGGTCTACCTAAATTACCTAATACAAACTATTTCAAAGAATCAGAACTTGAAACAATAATTAATGATAAACAAATGGAATATTTGGAAAGCACCGAAACTTTAGCATATTCTATGAGTTGGATTTCTGAACTTTTAAAGGAAGCATTTGAGATCAATCCTGATAGATATTAATAATGACCTTAAACATTCATTCGCTTTACGCCTCTTTTAATGAATATGATTTTTACTCTCCAGTCGCTACATTCAATTTCATTAAATCTTTATAATATAAATATGTCATATGCATAATCTTCTACTAATATACATATAAGTTGGATTGAATTACATAACATAGTATAATTAATAATTAATAATTATAATTAGATTATTCATTAGTCTGCACGATTAGTTTCCTTTTGTTTATTTTTCCATCCGTCATATCAATTGAAGGATTCAATTTTCTTTTGTTTGATTTATTATAACAACCTCTCATTTCTGCCAACAATTGATCTACACTGAATTCGTTATCCTCGGGATAGATGAGATTAAAATTACAATCAATTCTTTCCGATTTTTGTCCATCTATCGAAATAATTTTATAAACAGGTTTAGTTCTACCAATATTGTCATTAAAAATAGAAACTTTAGCAGATGGTCCAGCCACATTACTAAGACCATATTTTGTTTCTTGTTTCATTGGTTCTATAATAGTATTTGAATGCAAAGGTGTCACTATGGATTGATTTTCTTTTAATCTAGAGGCCTTCGTTTCAAACCCTGTCGAATCATCCTTGAATATTTCTAGTTTAGTAGAATCACAATCTTCACGATTGTCATAGGCATCATCATTATTATCTTCACGAACATCTAATTTTGTTTTGTCATTGCTACTACCATTATTATTGTATATTTTTTTGGAGGCCAATATTTCCTTTAAATCTTTATTAAGTATTGATATATTACCATATTTCAATAAAAGATTATCAATAGACGCTTGATCATTATTATCACTACTCTCTATCGATATATTATTCAATTGGAAAAACTCTTCTATTTCATTAATTTTATTTAATAATTGTCCTGCAGGTAAAGCATGATTTTTGATTCCTATCAATAAGAAATCATGACATTCTTTATAATTCCTCATATCAAATAATAATCTTGAAAATTCAATGAAATATAAAGTTAATGAATCAGCAATTCTATTTCTAAACATATAAATGAACATATCTCTACGATCTCTCATAGAATATTGAAAGAATGAATTGATGTATAATAACCAAATCTTCAAGTATCTTGTATCATTACGATATTGTTCATTATTTTTCATATAGGTTAAACATCTTTCTATTACCACTAATAAAATATTATTAGGGCCTTTGAACTGTGATTCTTGTAACCAATCAATATATTCCACATATGTATCAAATTGATCGTTTCTATCTGCTTCCAATCTTTTTTCAAACCAATTTATCTTTAAATCTAATTGTTCGGTACCAGATAATAATACCTCATGTAAAACTTTTACAGATCTGCCATGTCTTAATGGTATTATGTTTTCTTTTTCATTCTCTAAATGAGTAAAAGATACAATATCATCTAAATCCGATTCCATTCCTCTTTGATAAGATTAGCATCAATATAAATATATTTAGTCTTCGTCGACTCTATAAAATGATAAGTAATTCATCATACCAACCATCAAATTCAATATATATTGTTAAATAGTAATATTATTATTATTGATTATATGATTATGTGATTGTACAAATAAAAATAAACAAAATGTGTACAATAGCCCTACTCAAATACCATAACCAACCCTAGGGTTTGCATATGTAATAAAAAATAAATTACATCATTCAACTGCTAATAATATCCGATTCCCCACGTGTAGTATATACGACGAAGATAAACGAGCCGATTGCATGAACCAAATTAACCCCACTAACGTCGACTTATGAGATACTCTGCAATGTTAATGGCACTTCACAATCAATACAATACATTACTAGATGTTTTCTCTGAGGTATTAATAAGCACTTATTTAGACAATAGCAAGAACTAGATAGAATTAATAGGGATATACTTATAAGCATACAAAAATATACATATATCTGCATCATCTGTTCGAAGATCATACTATAAAATATATATATGGACTAGAGGTGTATTATTGTACTATATCCATATAGCACTATAAATTGTAGTAATACCTACCATATTGCAGTATTCTCTCTTGACTGCCTCATATACATACACATACAATCAATATACTAAACACTTATTACCTAAATTCATTCATATGAACTATTTATTACATAGTCTTGAACGTAAAATTCATTCAATTTGTCTTCTGCCTGTATGGCTTGTCTTCAGTGTCTCTCTCACTTCTCACTATGAGTGATGACCGTTTCTATTTGACTGAAAATAATTTTTCTCTTTTTACTGTAAGCGAGTCCGTTTCTTCTTCCTCTTCTCTCTCTGGTTGTTTTTTCGGCTTACTGAACCCAGTTACCAGTGCAAGACCAGCGAAGAGAAAGGGAAGCGATATTTGACGGTTGTAACTGAAAATAATTGTATAATCTTATAGAAAGGAATACAGTTAATATTTAATAAAGAAAGGAATAATATTTAATTTTTTAATTTTCTTTTGCTCCACTTAAGGACATACATATTTGAAATATTGACACTTAGTTCAAGGAATCTGTGACCCAATATAATAAACATCATTTAGCATTTTGATTATTTAACTGCTTACCCTTTTTAAAAAAAAAAATTGAAATTTTTATCTTTACCTATAAGAAATTAAGTATTTATAACAACAATCCTTTCTAAAGCAAATTAAAATAAAACAGAACAATTTTTTTGATATTATACTCTCATTAAAATATTAATTTCCTAGCCAAGAAACCAAAAAACATAAAAATCTTTAAATATTCCATTTTTAAATTGCCAGAAAACTATAGACAACAATTACAGTAGATAGAAAATAAGAATGCCAAACCAATTCTTACATACAGACCAAGAACAACGTTCTTCAATGGTATACTCTACAAGTATGGGGAAAGCAGGTCTATTCATTCCAGCTGACTATATCAGTTCTGATAAAAATGATACTATTGTCGATGAAACGGAAGATGATGAAGGAACTTCTTCATCAGGTGATAATTTGCACAATATTAATAACCATAGCAACAGTAATGATCAAATGGCTACGGACCCAGTACGATTGACGAAGAATACTGGAGAGATGGAATTTTTATTAGGAGATGAAGATGAAGATAGCAGTAATAGATTTATGCATTACCAATCAATTAATGATGCACAAGAAACCCATAATAGGAATTCTGTTGTCGAACAATCTAGACATCGTAGTAGAACTGCATCTATGTGTAAGAGTCTCATCGATGAAGAACGTGATTTATTGATAGATAACAAATTGTTAAGTAATACTACGGGACAACGTTCTAGAGGTAATAGTATAGTGGAAAGTATGTATGGGAATATTGAACCAGTTGATGCAGAAGTTGCTAGTGAGATTATGACTACTTGGAATGATGCTATAGATTCAGGAAAACCAATCCAAAGTTCTTTTAAGAGAGAAACTCAAGTCATAGCATTCAATGCGTTACCCCTTATTTTCACATTCATATTACAGAATTCATTGTCTTTAGCATCAATATTTTCTGTATCTCATTTGGGTACTAAAGAACTAGGTGGTGTTACCTTAGGTTCTATGACAGCTAATATTACTGGTTTAGCGGCCATCCAGGGTCTTTGTACATGTTTGGATACATTATGTGCACAAGCTTACGGTGCTAAAAACTATCATTTGGTAGGTGTGCTTATTCAAAGATGTGCTACTATTACTATTCTAGCTTTTTTGCCAATCATGTATATTTGGTGGAGTTGGTCGGAGACAATATTGTCATGGATGATTCCAGAAAGAGAATTATGTGTGCTTGCCGCTAAATATTTAAGAATCACTGCCTTAGGGGTGCCAGGTTTTATATTATTTGAATGTGGTAAAAGATTCTTGCAATGTCAAGGTATATTCCATGCATCAACTATTATCCTGTTTGTATGTGCACCATTGAACGCTCTAATGAATTATATCTTTGTTTGGAATAAAACAATCGGTATTGGCTATTTGGGTGCTCCTTTATCTGTGGCTATAAATTATTGGTTGATGGCAATTGGATTAATGCTTTATACGATATTTACTAAACATGAAAGCAATCCAATGAAATGTTGGAATGGGATTATAAAGAAAAGACAAATATTTAAGAATTGGAGAAAAATGTTTGGACTAGCTTTACCAGGTATTATTATGGTTGAAGCCGAATTTTTGGGTTTTGAAATATTGACTATTTTTGCATCACATATCAGTACTAATGCCTTAGCGGCGCAATCAATTGTCTCTACAGTTGCGTCGTTGGCCTACCAAGTACCTTTCTCTATATCTGTTTCAACCAGTACAAGAGTAGCAAACTTGATTGGTGCCTCTTTATACAAGAGTTGCATTATTACTTGTAAAGTATCTTTGTTGTTATCATTTGTCTGTTCATCTTTCAATATGATGATTATCGTCACATTCAGAGACCAAATCGCAAAATTATTTTCTACAGAAACAGCTGTGGTCAATCTGGTGATTTCAACTTTACCAACATTGGCATTCATGCAATTATTTGATGCCTTCAACGCATCCACAGCAGGTTGTTTACGTGGTCAAGGTAGACAAAAAATTGGTGGTTACATTAATCTATTTGCTTTCTATTGTATTGGTATCCCAATGTCATACATGTTAACTTTTAGTTTCAATATGGGTGTTGGTGGTCTATGGTTCGGTATTACTTGTGCATTGATAATGATGAGTATCTGTCAAGGTTATGCTGTATTCCATGGTGATTGGAGTCAAATTCTTCAGGCTGCAAGATTGAGAAATTCAGAAGGTGCTAGAGTTAGTTGAACCCTTATTTATTAACATATATATATATTTGATATATAAATCTGATATATAAATTTGTTGGGATTTCTTTCAACTCACAATTAGCATATATTTATTTCAGTACCTGATTTCATAATCCAATACGAAATCATTCCAATATATTTCAATTATTTATTTCGTCATTAAAATAATAACTATTTAATTTTCTAGTTGAGTGTATGTATCAAAGAAGTATTTATATATTTCTTCGTTTTAAAATTTAATGAACTTGAAAATTCTAGAAAATATACATTAATAATAACTTGATTCATATTCAGTTTTAATTTCCATAACTACCGATGTTAAATTATTGTATAAGAAGGGAACTGTCCGACCTCTTACGGTTCTGTATTTTTCAAATATTTCAATAGCTATCCTAATATCAATAGAAAACATAGTACTAAATTTTTCGATCTCATTAATCAGTGCTCTCCTCCTTTGATAAGTTCTTATTTTGTTCAATTTACTCAATTGACCCTTTCCAAATTGATTTTCAAAATCTTTAATTTGAAATCTTAAATTTTTGTCAAAATCATCATACAGTTGCTTTATTGTCTTTGGAGCTTCAATCATATTTAGATCAAATCGTTTTACCGATATAGACCCACAGGCTTGGTCTATCTTATTATTTTCCGAAATTGGTATTGTGTCCTGTAAAATTCCTTCTTCACATGGAGGCTCACTCCGAATGTGGTATATGTTTTCTTCATGTTTTCCTTCAAAACATTCAGGTTGCGGAATGTCGTGACTTGAAGGAACTTGAGACATGACATTCTCTACTTCATCTTCATCAATTTGAAGATATTGACTAACTGCTGCAATTGAGTTTGGTGATATTGGAGAACTTTCTAAAAAAAGCCCAGAACTTGAAATTATTTTGGTTGTTTCATTTTTGTCATTATTATCTTGACTACAAAATATAATATTTTCTTCTCTTTTGTCTAATTGTAATTCTCTTTTAATATTATTTAAATCAATAATAATAGAATAATTTTGCCTTTGAACAACATCTAATTTTTCTTCTAATCTTTCAATTATATCGCAATCTAGAAAGGTTGGGAGTTTCATTATAGTATCCCATTCCTCGGCGATTTGGTTAACAATTATTTTAAATGAATCTATTATCTCTTCAATGGTCATGGTGTCTGATACGCAAAAAATCTCGTGATACCTTGTTTTTATGTACTTTAAAACCAAAATATTAAAATATAATCAAAAATATAATAAACATTAAAAAATTACTATATTTATGAACAATAATATTAAATAAGATTCGATACCTGTTTTTATTATTTATATATACATTTCCCATTATTACTAAGAAATGGCACTTCTAACTAAATAATATTTTGTGTCGTAATTTTAATTTGTTAAAGCTTTCGGTCATTAAGCCGTACAATTTTTTTAAATCGTTATTCCTAACAAAAAATACAGAAAAAATACTATTATTGTAATTCTATTAATTATATGCAAATAGTTCGTCAAGGGAAACGAACAAGATTTTTATAATATACACATTGCTATAACAATTTTTGTTAGTTGATTGGTATTCAAAAAACACTAATATATTTATTTGATTATTTATTTCTTGGCTTTCTTAATTTGTTTTTCTTCCACTTTATCTTCATCATCAATGGATCTCTTAGCATCAGAAATTTGCTTAGCAAATAAATTGGTCAATTCCTTTGGATTAGCAATTTCCATTAAGGCCTTGTCAAAGTTTGATAATTGAACTTCAACACCGTCAATCTTAATAGTATCATTTTGATGAGCAATAGCATCTTTCTTTGCGGCAGCCAATTCTTCAAGAAGATCATTGTTGTAGTACAATGGCAGAACTGGGGATTGGTTACTCTTAATAAAGATAGATCTAATATTGTATAATTCAATCAATTTCTTGGTAACAGAATCGACATTTTCGACAAGTTCTTCAGGTTTGAACCATTCTAAGTTACCTAAATGAACGTTCATAGTTGTACCTCGAGGAATTTTAACAGGCAATTGATGTAGATAAACCTTCTTAATAGAATTGACTAAAGTAACATTTGAAAATTCCTTATTAGAATGTGTCCTTATTGGTATTGGTGTAGTTTCTAATTTAGAGTAAGCTTTACTACCTAATAACTTTGGCAATGAGGTAATAATACTGTCGTCAGCTAAAATCAGAGAGAATTGAGAAATGAAGGCTCTTCTTGTTTCAAACGCTTTGTATGTGGTCTTCAACTCTTTACCGGTTATTATTTCATCAATACCAATGCTTGATTCGTTCAGAGTTTCATTTAGGTCATCTTCTGAAACTTTTCCATGGTCGTTATCCTTTAGGATCAATAAAGTTTTAAAGTCTTTGACAGAAGTAGTACTAGCCTCCTTCCATGGAGCATATAAAGAATGACCAACTTCAAGCATCTTCAATTTAAAGTTCTTAGTTGGACCCGAAAATGATGTAGTGTTGACAACGATAAGGTTTAAGGATTTATTTAATTCATCTTCATCATCAAGTAAAGATTTTTTACCGTCATCTTTTTCTTTTGATTCAGTTGTGTACTTGTTTAGTTGTTCAACAGCATTAGAGATTCTCTTTGTTGGAACATTATCCTTAGATTCTTCTTTGGCTGGTGTACTCTTCTTACTGTTCTTCTTCTTTTGTTTGGATGGAGTATTGACTGGAGTAGATTTCTTGCTTGAATTCTTAGATTCACCCCTCTTTGGTGTACTAGCTTTAGCCATTTTTTCTATAATATATTGTTATAGTTAGAGTAGTTCTTATTCCAATTAGTTCAACAAGGAAAAAATGTGCAAAAAATAGTAACTATTTACTGTTAAATATGACAAAAAATTGTTCAAGTTTAATTTGTATTAGTATGATAAAGATGAGATGAGATGCGATGAGATTGCAATGCTGAAAATAATATTTTTATTTTTTCTTAAATTTTCAGTGAGCGAAAAATTTTCGTCTTCGTTGTTTTTCTGCAGCTAATATTTTGTTAGTTTTGTGGTAAATATCGTTTCAGACGATATATGAGGCTTTATAGAGTGTATGTATATAGAAGTTTGACATTTACTGTTATTGAGTTCAAACGACACACGAAACTGTTGTACTGATCCAAAAATAATAACAGGCCATTTCATTTTGAAAATACTGTTAACTACATATGGTGTATTTTGTATTCGAAAGTATTGGAGGGTTTTCCCAAGCTATATATACAAAATAAGATTGCATCAATGTATTTAACTATTCACATCTGTGAATTATGGCATAAAGTCAATAAATAATTATTAAATAACTAGCAGTAACCTTTTTTGTTAATATACTCAAGTAAGTAGGTATTATCTGTATGTATAATTTATAAAATAATTTAGAACGTGTATAGTGACATACTTTGCCTAATATGGAAAGTATTTCCTAAAAGAGAGAGTATGTAGTGTTCAAATGTACCAATCGGGTAGCAAAGAAAATATTTTGAATTTGTATGGCATTTGACTCTAACAAACAATATCAGTTTCAATGTTAGTAGACTTTGACGAAAAATGCAAAACATACAACAACAAAAGCTCTTTTATAGAAATGACCATACATTTTAGTTAGAGTTGCTGTGGTAGGAAAACTTTACTTAATCATATAAGAAAACAACGGAAACGTATACACCATGGGTAAGAGAAAGAAGTCATCTAGAGGTCCAGCTAAGAAACAAGTTCAAAAATTAGACACCAAGTTTAATTGTTTGTTTTGTAATCATGAAAATTCAGTATCATGTAAACTGGACAAAAGGAATAGTATTGGTTCCTTGAATTGTAAGATTTGTGGGCAAAGTTTCCAAACACGTATAAATGCATTATCACAACCTGTAGATGTGTATAGTGATTGGTTTGACGCTGTCGAAGAAGTGAATCAAGGTAAAGCAAGTGACTCTGAAGAAGATGAAGGATCCAGTAGTGATTACGAAAGTGATTCTGATGAGGAAGGAACTTCTGCTAAAAGTAACATAGGTGGAAGAATAGTAGATGACGATGATGATGACGATGAAGCAGAATACGGCGAAGAAAGAAGTAAAAGAAGTACCGGTGCTCTCTTAGATAGCGATGATGAATAAAATTAACAAACTTGCCAAAGGTAAATACTCAATGACTTTACGCATAACAATATTTTACATCTGTTAGTTCAATATCATCACGTTTCCCTAATTTGTATAACACTTTAAATAATTCTTACTATTTACTTTTAATTCAATAGCATTAACGAACCTTTATTAATACAAAATATTAGTCGGTATATAACCTTTAAATTACATAAATTAACTGCATAGGCATCTTTGGTAAAAAGAAAACTTTAGAAAATATAATGGCTAAATATTATGAATCTTATCTTAAAGGTTTAGGTAATTTAATTTATATATATATCTATATATATAGAGTTACATATACATTTGGTTTCTTTCTCCCTCTTCCCAAGATTAGAATTTCTTTTTTGACAAGTCTGGTTGCCAAAGTTCACTAATCACTTGAGAGTCATTTTTAACTACATCTAGTAGCTAACAGAAAACATAAAATTAACGAGAGAGAGAAAAAAGAAAAAGGGATAAATAAAAAGAAGGGTTATAGGAGGGAATATATTTATCAAAATACCATCTATCTATTCAAACTGATTGAAATCCATCTTTAGAAAATGATTAGAAATGCATCTTGATAAAAAAGTGTTATTGGATAAATTAAGGTTGTAAAAATACACACACATAAAACTTGAGATATTTTTAATAAAAATATTAAAGGAAGGGAATAAATAAAAGGAAAAGATATTGAAATGAGGTTATAATAAAAAAAAACATATCACTATTAAACTAAACACACAGTTTTATTTTGTCTGTTTCTTTAGTAGTTCAAATTTAACTTTAGTTTAGTTTAGACCTGGACCAGCTGGTGCATTTGGAAATAGTTCTTCCTTCAATGGTACACCTAATTCTTCTCTAACACCATTTAGTTCTTCTAGGTAGGCTTTATATTGATCTTCATTTTCAACTTTATATTTTAAAGCTTCAAATACTCTAATGGCAGTTGGTAAATCATTAACTCTTCTGGCAGCTCTTAAAGCCTTTTCTAATACAACAGGAGCAGGAACCAAATCGTAAGAGAAACAATTGTTCAAGACTCTTTGAACTTCGAATAAATCATAAGCTTCATCAAATTCTTTTTCGAATCTTGAAGTGAATTCTTCAAAGGTTTCTTCATCTGCGTGCTCAGAATATTTTCTAATTTGTAGACCAGAATTTAAGAAAGGCGTTAGAGTTCTTCTTGAATGTAGTAGGGTTGAGGCAGTTGGTCTAGCAACTGTCATTAAGGATCTAGTTGCAATTGGATTTCTCAAAATAACTCTGGATAGCATTTTTATGTGAATTTTATTTGTAATTGTATGGTAATGAAAAGGGAAGTAAACACAAAAAAAAATTAATGAACAAAATTAGTGTTATTAGTGTATAATCTGTTATAAAATTGTATCTGTTATATTCTTGTTAACTTAAGATATTTCTCGAGTTTAGTATGTAACAAAAAATAAATATGATAATTCTTTTAAAAAATATTGTTTATGAAATTTAATCCTTTTTATATATGAAAGTAATATAGAAGCGAGATCTCCGTGTCAACCAAGCATAAATAAAATAAATTTATTAAACAAAATTTCAAAGAAAAGACAAAAACACTACCCATTACTTCTTATTTCTACTTATATATATATATCTATATAATTATACCGTACTCCATAATAATGATTAGAGTTAATTGGGCTCTCGGAGAGAACAGCGAAAGAATCTATGCATCGGAGAATTCATAATTTCGAAGACACCAAATAGATTATTAAAACAGCACAAGAAACAGTCGAACTATTTTGCCAATTTCATAATAGCTTCAATTAATTATATGATTTGTTATTCGCCCAATAGCATCTTCTATCCACATACAGAGAGTACAGAGCACAAAAGCACAAAAGCACATAAATTGTTCAGAGTTGGTCTTGATTTCCAACTATTATTGCCAGTCTTACTACCAGCGAGAGAGGTGACATGCTCTTATTTCTTATTATTAACAATCGATTTAACAATAAATGTCAATATATTGATTGGTCTTGCAGTGAAACCCCGTTACTTACAGTTAGAGAAATAATTATGTACAGACAAGAGGCAACGGAGGGTGAGCATAACCTTACTTACTCTTACAAGCTTCACGGGTTTGTCGGTCAAAGTTTTGTTTTTCAAATGAACCGAAATTGAACGTTGATTGGTCGATTGGCTGCTCACCGTCCTCTGTGATGGCGCACGGGAAGGTTCCCGGGGTTTTACATGCTTCGCCAGGGTTCCGTTCTAAGTGATAATTGTTGACTACAAATATAGATCCTTTATTAGGGCTTTGTTTCTACTGTTTTTAATTGCCTACAATGACGACTTGTTCCCAAATGGTAGTTATTAATATGTTAATTAAATGATGTAAATGCTTTATATAAAATTGTTGTGTTTTTTTGTTCTTGTTACACATGAACCTCTTGGTTACTTGCAAAACTGACTAACATGTAAAAGTTTAATACAGATACAAGTAACCACACTGCTATAGCAGCAATAGTAGTAAACGGACCATTACTCATGTCTTTATATTCTGGTATTACGTTATCACTACTATCTATAATGCTTGTTTTCGTATTGGTATTGATGTTTGATTGCTTAGAGTTTGATTCCACTAAATCTTGTAATTCTATGCTTTCATCAACCATATATTCATCCTGTTCCTGTTCCGCGCTAAAATGTGGAGCAAACTTATCGATTGATCCTGTTGTAGATTTTGTATATTGTTGACAATCGTTATTACCATTCACTTGAACTCTCATAATTTTTTTATTCGAAGTAAAATATAATAATGGTGCAGACACAAATGGTAATAACAAAGAAAGGACCACTTGAGAGGCATTCAATGCACCCGATAGACCGTTACGACCTGCCACTAGGACAAGGATCAAACATGGAGTAATAGCAACAGCTCTTGTCGCAGAACGTCTCAATGCTGGTGCAATAGTCCAATTTAAAAACCCTTCACTAACCATTTGTCCACTTAATGTACATACAATACCTGAACTTTGCCCAGAGAATAACAATGCGACAACAAAGATTGTACCTGCACTCTTTGATAGAGTGCTACAAAGTAATTTATAAATAGAGAATAAATCGGCTTCTTCAGAATTTTGAGTAGTACCATAAAGTGTAGCACCACTGACAATTAAAATTGAACAATTCACGAATAGCGCAACTGTAAACAAAGATACCAATAGTTCTGCCATTGTATAATGTAATGTCTCATTAATGGCTTCAAAGGATGGCTTATAATTATCATGATTGTTTTCCACATCGTTTAAATCTGGTTTATAGTAACCTTTATTAATATCGTAGTCTCTTAATCTTGGTTGAACAACACCAGATCCTAAATATAAAGAATGAGGCATTACAGTGGCACCAAGAATAGCTAAACTTAAGTATAATCCATCGGCATCGATAACTGCTCTACTTGGTAAAAAACCCTTAAAGATTTCTTTAGCAGGTCCTAAGTCGGCATAAAATAATTCTATACCAAAGCATATTACAGTCATGACCACTAAAACTGAAACGAAGGCTTCGAACACTCTAATCCATTTCATAGATCCATTAGGTTTATATGCCATCAACACTATCAAAACATCAACCACTGTCAGGACAACACCTAAAGCTAAAGGAACATCAAATAATATATTCAGTGAGATTGCTGTACCAACAACTTCTGCAAGATCTGTTGCAATAATGGCGATCTCTGCAAGGATGTATAATGCTATATTCAAACCATATGGTAAATGTTTCTTACAATTCTGAGCTAAATCTAAACCTGTAACTGCACCTAATTTAGCACACAGACATTGCCAAAATGCAGCCATGAAATTGGACACTAATATGGAAAACAATAACTTATAACGATGTGCTGAACCAGCTGCAACAGCCGTACTATAGTTACCGGGATCCATGTATGAAACCGACACCATTAACCCAGGGCCTACAAACTTCATATATTTTAAGAGTACCTGTACTAGTCTATTCTTTGAGTCATCATGTGCGTAGCCGGAATTCAACGATGTGGGCCGTATGAAATCTATAACATCTGCATTCATTGAACTATTTCCAGGGACATCATCTTTTATACTGGCTTCATTTACTTCAACGTTTTCATCTGTCGCTAGGTGCTCATATTTTTGTTGTTCCATTTAATATTTGATGAATTGTGGGTATATAAGATTTTGGTTATTTTTAAATTATGAGCTATTTTGTTTGCAAACTTTTCGTGTTTATTAAAGTATAGAAGATTCCAAAACTGTTTTGATAGTTTCCAATATTAACGATAGAAATCGCAGTAATTCTTTTATCAATCAACAAAATGAACGAGTATATTCAGCTTCTTATGTCTTCAAATCAGGGAAGATATATATAGTTGTTTGTTTTTATGCACCATATTTTTTTAACTGTCGTGTTTTCATTCTAGAAACCTACTGTTGTTATTTTCTCCATTTTTCACATATTTGCCCCTCTCAATAAGCGGCTGTTCTAAGTAAATACAGCAGCACCTTCAAAAAGCAAAATGGAAAGAATTTTTACAAATAAATCATGAATGGAAGGAATGTTTATTGAGTCTCAAGAGAGAAAGAGACCAATAAACTTGTGACTTATTAAATGATATTTTTAAATTCGTAACATATCTGTGTTGCAACAGAAATGGTAACATAAGCTCCTCATTTTAATTTATGATCTGCAGCTGTAAGTAACACTGAAAAAATGAAGTAAGAGTATTCATGTACCGTCAGAACGACATAATGATTACATGCCTAAAAAGTTAGCCTACTGCTAATATTAATATTTATATATATATATAATTCTTTATACCAAACAAAACAGATAAGGTGAAAACTCTAATTGATAATATACTGGAGGAAACAATTCCCTCCACAACAATGCAAAAATGTGTCAAAAAATTCTTAATGTATTTCGTTGTATTAAGTATGTGACAAGTATTCTATAAAAATAATGCTATATATGAAACAGTTTTAATAATCAACTCCGTATAAATCTGGGATAACTGAATAAAACAAAAACCTTTATATTCTTAAAAGACTCCAGCTTCACAAAAAAATCGAAAAATAAATATCATATCTCTTAATCCTTAAGAGCCTTATCGATTTGTTCAACGACTGGTCTAATAATATCCTTTTTGTTAGGAACCATATGACCACCTGGATGTGGGAAAACGCTGATAGAATCTTCACTAACACCAGACTTTTTATACAGATCAATTAGATATTTGGTTCTAACGCAAGGAACAGCTTGATCTGATTCACCATAAATGAACATCATTTTAGTCTTACTATCCTTCTTTGGAGTAAAAGCATCTTGGAATTTTTCAGTGATTCTCAATTCACCGGGATGTTCTGGGTCTTCTTCAGTGAAAGAATAACCAGAGATAACTAAACTGACTTTAAATTCTGGATGTTCTGGAATCAATGTTGTAATTTTGTTTGTTAATATAGTTGAAAGAGCAGCACCTTGAGAGAATCCAACAATACCATCATATGGACCGTTCTCCTTAATATATTTAACGACATAATCGATTGCTTCAGTCAAGTCTAATTCCTTAGAAATTTCACTATGGTAAAACCACGCTCTGTTGACATCAGCATCTAAAGTAGCTTGCCATTTATCATCTTCCATTACAAATGGAAGATCTTTCTTTTCAAGCATAACTGGTGCATCAAGGTAATCACATTGAATATTAGCCTTCTTTAGGAGCTTTCTAATACCTGATGATTTTTCAGAGAAAACTTTAGCGTTTTGTAGGAAACCTTGTAGGAATAGTAGCTTAGGGACAGTAGTAGACATTTTTAATGTTTGGCTTAGGTGGCTTTATATAGTTATTTTCTCTTTTAAAATATTTACTAGAACTTCCCATTTTTCACAATTGAACATATTGCTACATTTATATATAAAATATGATATACAGATAGAAGTGTATAAAGACGCATACTTGATGCAACAAACATCTCGAGAATTGCTCAGTAATAAACAGAGATCCTACGTATATAAGCTTACATTCATATTTTTCAATTACGTACAATAAATTTTGATTAAAACACCGACCGTTATTGACCAAGAAAATTCCGCAGGAGAACAGAAACCGTAAAATTTTCATTAATATTTTCACCATTTTTTGATATGCAGAGAGAAAGACTAGAAATATTTGTTTAAGGAATTAAGTATGACAGCAGTGCAACCAAATCATCAGTATTCCCTTTCATGTAAATAGACCACATATCTTTGACAGTTTGTTTAATACAAGTTTATGCTGTTACAGGAAACAACTCTTTTTTTTTGCATAAATTATTCAATTAAGTGTAGTCTCATTCCCTGTTCTATTACAAGTTTAAATATTTAAAAAGAATGAGGTTAACTATATTATTTTTACTATAATAACGACATCTTGCGTTATCGATTATTTGAATGATCTTAAGTAGCATATATAGAAAAAAAAAGAATATGTGTATTCTAATGAACTAATTATATAACACGTAAAGTGAATAAAATGCAATGTATATCTAATACTAAATGATTCGGGAAATAAACGAACGATAATACACATAAGTTTGTGCGTATTATCATTAATCATCCTATTTCCTAATTGTGCAAAGGTTTAATGTTGTTGTTTTTTATTTTATTTTTTTTGGTGGAAGAGACAGAACTCTTAGAAATTTTATTCTGTCCATGTGTAAGGTGACTTAGATCTCAAGTAAGGTCCATACTTTGTAAATAAAAATGGTACTGGAATTAATAGCACGGTAATCATAGCAATAAAAAAACCGGCCCAATTGATACCCATTTTCTTATACATTTGTAGTCCAAACAATGGGAAGACACCACCCATGACACATCTCACAAAGGCATTACAAGCAAGCCCTGATGCAGCGTATTTTCTATATGCATCGACTGTATAATTGAATACACCAGTAAATACATAAAATACACCTGCACCGAATATACCACTTCCAATGATCGGACCTATCCAATGAACCTGAGGATAACATGTCCAAGCAAATATCATTAAACCAATTGGTGTTAAGAATGCGCCATAGAATAATGGTTCGAATTTCATCTCGGGGGTACTTTTACCATTATTAGCAGCAACTTTACGATCGTAACTTCTTTTGAAATAGAAAGATGTACATGCACCAAAGATCATACCAACCATCATACCAATATAAGCACAAGCTACGCCCATGACACCAAATCCATAAACGTTTTCAAATATGTAAGGGAAAGCGACAAAATATAAGTATATAATGGCTAATTCGAATCCTGTATAAAAGCACAGGACACCCATCATTGGATCACGGAATAAAAGTGCAAAGGGTCTTCTTGAAGATAAGAAAACAGCAGAGATCAATGAGGTCTCTGAACGAACTGTTTCCAAAAGAGCAATATAATTATCATCACCAGTTTCTTGTCTAAGACGTTTAGCTTTATTAATCAATAACATTGGCGGATACGTCTCTGGAACAGTAAAGATAATTAGAATTAAACAAACACCAGACGCAATAATAAAAGTAATAAATGTCCATCTATAATCAGTAGTGTAGAATGCACCAGATATAATTGGACCTAATGAAGGACCTAAGAAAGCAGCACTAGTGAAAATTGCCATTGGAACAGTAATCGTACTTTTATCAAAAAGATCACCCAAAGTACCTCCCGCAACACTTAAAAATGAAGAACCAAAGAACCCACTTAAGAATCTTCCAATCATTACACCAGCAATAGTACGAGACCACGTAGTCAAACACTGCATTGAAATACTCAAGACCAATGAAATGATAAAGGTATACCTACGGCCATACAGTTCACTTAATGGAGATAAGAACAAAGGACCAAAGGCCAACCCAAAGACGTACAATGTAATACCCAAAATACTAACTTCATGAGAGATGTTAAATTTCTTCATAACATGAGGTGATACAAATGTCCAACTGGAAGAAATCATAGTGATAACCATACAAGTGAAAGTAATTAACAAAGATATGTAATACTTACGATACATGGAGTAAAACTTAGTCACATTTTCTGGATCTGGTGGACCGTCACTAATAAAAGTAACATCATAATCAGAAATTTTATTTTCAATCTTTTCTCTTGTGGTGATTGTAGATAAATGTTCCAATTTACTACCAATATCTTCGCTTATAACATTACCATTTGGTCTTGATAAGGATGAATAAATAGAATTGACGACATCGACATCATCAACATTGCTACTATTAATAGAGGAAGCGTCAGAAGTTCGGATATCCATGGTTTCTTTATCTAGATCTGCAGTTCGCATATTATTTTATGTTGAATATGGTGTACGACTATTATGACTATTTAATTAAAATTATATATGATTGTATAAATCTAGGTTTGAACCCTATATATATAATCTAATAAACAATTTAAGAATTTGTGAACAAAAAAATTTAAAATTTTTAATCTAAATCAATTACTTTACGAAATATGGGAAAGGGCATAAAGTAAAAGGATTTTACCATGACTCTCATTATTATTAGGTAATCACAATGATAAAAGTTGAGACATTGTTCCTTCTATTTATCCAATACTTCATAATGCGGCTTACTGTTTTCATCTCATCGAGAAAATCAAACAAAATAAAAAGAATGAAAAAATTTGACATCAAGTTATCTCCGAACAATTTAATTAGTAAACTTCGGAAATAACTGTTCGGAATCGGTCGAACCATAATTTGAAAACGATTTTTTGATAATACTTTTCTTATTTCCTCCTGAAAGCATGGAGTTAAACTGTAATATTTGTAATAATTTGTTTCAATCATATTACTGTTAATTCTGTTCTCTAGAACAAAATAGGTACTAATAGGAGTTTTAACTGTTAGACAAAAAATACAGTAATATCTATTTTGTAATCTTAGTCACAATCACCGAAGTATTGTTGATGAATGGAGATAAAAATTACATATATTTATCTTTTTGGTCGTGTTTATTACAAGAAAACGTAGTTTCTAATATACATTATATTATTTTAAATATACTTCTCCACCATATAACATATGCGACTGTTCGTTGACATTTGATTGTCCCAGTTTTTATGGGAAATGGTGTCTATACACGTTATTTATTTATTCATTTTATTATTCGGTGATTAATATTCTCTGTAAGATATGCTGAAAACAAATATATCGAGATACTAAATAATGTTAATAAAAATTTATGAAACTAAGAAATATTTTTGGTAGAAACAATTACGATCTATGCATGTATTAGAATAATCAGAAAGATATTATAAACTGTTAACAAAATAAATAGGAGATATAACTCCTGATACCATGGCCATTAAATTGATCAGAATTTGCGTTTCATCTCTAAAAATATAGTCGCAGTATTGATAAATTTTTTTTGTTCATTATAAGATAGAAAAGGATGTAATAAAAAGCCAAGATAAATTAGCAAGAGTAGAACTCAGTTAAATTTGTAATATTAGTCAAGAAAACAAACAGTCGATAATGTGACAAGAAAAATAAGAAAACCAAGCATTAATGTGCTGCCTTTTTTTCTTTCCAACAGTTGGTTGACACATTTTCCGGTTCGTCTTCCAGTTTAGTAATGATTTATTCTTCAGTGGAAGAGTTTTTATGTGTCATCTGTCCAAATTGAAATAGAAAAAAGCTCTGAAAACTCTGAAAATTTCATTTTGCTTTCCATTTTGTTTGCTTTGCTGCAAACAAAATACGGGAAAATTATAGTAAAAATGGAATTCTATCAGAGGAGCGGTCTAATCTCTCCCCGCCTATTTGACTTGAAATAATTTACAGTCGACAGTGGAAAAAACAAAATAAATTACAGGAAGCTACAAATATTGAAAAAACACTGCAGTTAGTAAACAATGAAAATTTCATCTAACCGGGGCCTTCTTAGTAATTAAGAGAATAATACTCATATGGGAGATGCAAAGAAAAGGGACATCGTTGAGGGAGTAGTAGATGCAGATTCTTGTCGGCAAACTAGAACCTAAAGAATAATAAAAGGAAAACAAAATTAAAAAACTTTAGATTTATTTCATTATATTATATTTTAAACTTTGCAATTATTTTCTCTTGCAATTGATATTAAAGGAAAACTTATATAAGTGAAAAAATCATATTTTACCTGATTAAGAATTACACTATTTGTTCATCATGTCAGATCGTGAAATCCTACCAACTAATGTTACTCCATTACATTACTATCTATCATTTGAACCTGATTTTTCTACATTCAAGTTCAATGGTAAAACTAGCATTGATTTAAAAGTTAACGACAAAACTAATGACGTTATTACTTTAAATGCTGTGGAATTAGATATCCATGAAGTTACAATTGATGGAAAAGATGAATCAATTAAAGCTACTAAAATTGAATTCAATACTGAAAATCAAACTGTATCTTTCTCTTTCCCAGAAGGTACTTTAGCTCAATCTTCTGAAGTAAAATTAAATACTATTTTTACTGGTATTTTGAATGATCAAATGGCTGGTTTCTATAGAGCCAAATATCAAGATAAAACTACAGGTGAAACTAAATATATGGCTACTACTCAAATGGAAGCTACCGATGCTAGAAGAGCGTTTCCATGTTTTGACGAACCTAATTTAAAGGCTAAATTCACTATTGAATTGATTTCTGATGTATCATTAACACATTTATCCAATATGGATGTCAATGAAGAAAAAATTAATGATAACAAGAAGATTACTTCATTCAATCCAACTCCAGATATGTCTACTTATTTAGTAGCTTTTATTGTAGCTGATTTGAAATATGTTGAAAATAATTCTGGTCGTACTCCAGTTAAAGTCTATGCTACTCCAGGCGATGAAGCCAATGGTCAATTTGCTGCTGATTTGGCTTCTAGAACTTTGACTTTCTTTGAAAAGACATTTAACATTGAATATCCATTACCAAAGATGGATATGGTTGCTGTACATGAATTTTCTGCAGGTGCCATGGAGAACTGGGGTTTAGTAACTTATAGAGTAATTGACGTACTATTAGATGAAAAAAATGCATCTTTGGATCGTGTTCAAAGAGTTGCTGAAGTGATTCAACATGAATTGGCTCATCAATGGTTTGGTAACTTGGTAACTATGGACTGGTGGGAAGGTTTATGGTTAAATGAAGGTTTTGCCACTTGGATGTCATGGTATTCTTGTAACAATTTCCAACCAGAATGGAAAGTTTGGGAACAATACGTTTCAGACAATTTGCAACGTGCCATTGGTTTAGATTCGTTAAGATCATCCCATCCTATTGAAGTTCCAGTGAAGAATGCCGATGAAATTAATCAAATCTTTGATGCTATTTCTTACTCGAAGGGTTCTTCTTTGTTGAGAATGGTTTCTAAATGGTTAGGTGAAGAAACATTTATCAAAGGTGTATCAAATTATTTAAATAAATTCAAGTATGGTAATGCTAAGACCGAAGATCTATGGGATCACCTTGCAGCAGCATCTGGTAAAGACGTTAATAAGGTTATGAAAATTTGGACTAAGAAAGTTGGTTTCCCATTGATTACTGTCATTGAAAGTAAGAACAAATTGACATTTATTCAACATCGTTATTTAAGTACCGGTGATGTCCAACCAGAAGAAGATGAAACCATCTATCCTGTATTTTTATCCATTAAGACTAAGAATGGTGTAGACACCTCTTTGGTTCTTGATGAAAAGATCAAATCCTTTGACATCAAATATGGTGATTTCTATAAGATTAACAGTGATCAAGCAGGTTTATTTATCACTGCATACCCTGCTAAAAGATGGTCTACGTTTGGTAAGCAAAGAAAATTGTTTTCTGTCGAAGATCGTACTGGTCTTGTCGCAGACGCTAAGAATCTTTCTGCTGCAGGTTATATCTCGTCTACTTCTTTCCTAGATCTGATTGCTGCTTGGAAGGATGAAGATTCATTCGTTGTATGGGAACAAATTTGTAATAGTTTGAACTCTGTTCGTTCTGCATGGCTATTCGCTGACGACAAAGTTCAAGATTCTATTGTAAAATACATGACTAGTATCGTTAGTGGCAAGGTGAAAAAGATGAAGTGGACATTTGATTCTGCAGAATCCTATGATGACCAACGTTTGAAGGTTGTACTATTTAGAACTGCTGCTACATGTAACCTTGACTCCATCGTCAAATTATCCTTCGACATGTTTAAAAAGAGAATTTCTGGTGACAAAGATGCTATCCCAGCTTTGATCAGACCTTATGTCTTTTCTGTTGTAGCAAAGAATGGTTCTGTTGAGGATTACGAAAGTATTCTAAAAATTTATAAGGAGACTGAAAACTCAGATGAAAAGATTGCTGCTTTGAGAGTACTAGGTGGTTTCAAGGATGCTAATTTGATCGAAAGAACTCTTGGCTATGTTATAGATGGTACTATCTTAAACCAAGATATATACATTCCATTGGTCTCGATGAGAGGTCATAAGGAAGGTGTTTTGGCTATGTGGGCTTGGTTACAAAAGAACCTTGATTTAATTGTTAAGAGATTACATCCAAGTTCTCCTTTATTAGGTCATGTGCTAAACGTTACTATCTCTGGTTTCACATCTTATCAAGATATCAGCATGGTCAAAGAATTCTTTGAATCAAAAGATACCAAGGGTTATGACAAGAGTCTGGCACAAGCCATCGACACAGTTGAATCTAAGGCCCAATGGGTAGCAAGAGATGCTGAAGACGTAGAGAAATATTTGAAGGAGAAGAAGTTCTTAGCTTAATTAATTGAATTTTCTTGAGTTTATAACAGATATATACCTATATACTCATACGTAATGTAATTTTATGCTAAAATATTATAAAGTGATACTGTTGCTATAAAATTTAATGGATAATAGCTATAGTACATGTTACCTCATCCTCCTCTTAGTTAATGCAGAACTAGTTACTGACCGGTCGGTAAAACTACATAGAATTATCCGAAGAACGATCGTTTCCTTTTGAAAATTTTACCGAAATTTCGTCATCCACCATTTTCTGTTTCTGTCAGTTGCTTACCGAGTCATTATTTTCTATTATATAATCAAAATGTATCTAACATCAAATGAAGCAACACATCATAAATTACCTTTAAAACCAATTAATATAATTCGATATATTGTACGATGAAAAGCACTTAGCAGCCAACCATAATATTTTTCTAAGTTAATAATGACAATAGATCTAAGATACGTTGAAGGCTTTTTATGCAATTTGGCTTTGAAGAAAATTGGTCCAATTATCAAGACTAAATCTGGTACTCAAAGTGAATATGATTTGAAGACTGGTTCTAGACAGGTAGATATTGTTACTGCTATTGATAAAGAAGTAGAAAAACTTATATGGGATTCCTTAAAGGTTGAATTCCCAACCTTTCAATTTGTAGGCGAAGAAGGTTATGTCAAAGGTGTCACTAAAATTACGAACGAACCTACTTTCATTGTTGATCCAATCGATGGTACGACAAACTTTGTCCATGACTTTCCGTTCAGTTGCACTTCAATGGGATTGACTATTAATAAAGTTCCCGTCGTAGGAGTAATTTATAATCCTCATTTGAATTTACTGATATCTTCCTCCAAAGGAAATGGTGTTAGACTGAATGGAGAAGATTTTGATTATAAGACAAAGATTCAATCAATGGGTACACTAATTATTAACAAGTCCATAGTAGCACTACAACCTGGTTCTGCAAGAGAAGGTAATAATTTCAAAACAAAGATGAGAACATACGAAAACCTGTTATCTGCAGATGGTGGATTTGTTCATGGTTTCAGAAACCTTGGATCATCGGCAATGTCTCTAGCGTACATTGCTTTGGGATATTTGGACAGCTACTGGGATGGAGGTTGTTATTCTTGGGATGTATGCGCCGGTTGGTGTATTCTAAACGAAACTGGTGGTAGAATTGTTGGCGCTAATAATAATGAATGGGATATTCCAGTTGATAATAGAACTTATTTTGCTGTCAGGGGTACTTCTGATCCAACAAAGAAGGATCAAGAGAAATACATTACCCAATTTTGGAGTAACGTTGGTGGTGTTCTAAAATATGATTAAATACTATGAAATGTATGATCAAGAGACCGATAAGACAACAACGAAACAACAACAATAATGAACTTTGTAATGCAAAAATGAGACATGTAAATTATGTAAATGATAGAATAAATATATATGTATGTAATTTATAAAAGTAAATCTAAGAGAATATACGAATACCTCACACGATATTAAAACTAGACCAGCTAATGAAAATAATTTAATTATATATATAAAGACATCCATCTTGTCCCCATAAACCGAAGACCCCTACTAATGGTATCCATCCTTCCCCACCTGCAATATTAGTGCTCATAGTGGAAGCATCTTGTAAACGTTTTTCTGTTACTGGTCTTCCAATCGTGAATCCACGAACACACAACATACCTTGTCTATTTTCAATATCCAACTCTGAATTCTCTTCTGTTTGAACAATTTTACCTTCTAAAGTAGTTGTCATTGACCCAACACAAGTGACATTTTCATCGACAACTTTTGGAAATATTCTGTAATCATAGAAATTGGTTTGACTAATTGGACCCATAATAATATAAGGACAGTACAATTCTACAACTAATCTACATCCAAACAATGATCTAAAATAATTGAGTTTGGTAGTGGTGAACTTTTCCTTTATTTGACCCTTGGTTCTTTTAGGTATTTTACCATCAAATGATAGAATATGTGTCTCGTTGATTAACTCTTCTGCTAAATATATGGATCTTAATCTTTGTAATTGAGGGACATTTAACTTTGATAATTTGTTCATGATACCTTCACTTAATAAAGTCGTCGAGAAAGATTGATTGATGGAACTGAATAACGATGAAGATGGATACTTATCCTTGATTGTTTTTGCTATATCACTTAAAGCTTTAGGATTTGCAATTAGTAGGGTAGTATCATTAATAGCATCCAAATCAATTTCTTTATCTAAGATAAATTGCGCAGAACCTCCATGTAACAAGACAGACAAAACTTTAGACCAGACTTGAAGATTTTTCTTGGTCAATGAAAATGGATCACATATTTCTGTAATAATATCACGGGATGACAATTCATTGTCTAATGGGAATGTCTTAATGAAGGCAGATATGCTACTAACCAAATTCAATTGATTAAATGAGGTAGTTTCATTAGAAGATGTAGTAATATTTAACAACAACTTCAATTCATCAGCGTTATCAGTAGGAGGATCATATTCAAACTTTGGTTCTTCCGTGTAATTTCTAATAATTTCAGACCATGTCTTTACATTTTTCAAAGTCTTCGAATCCTTTGGTTTTAGGACATTTTCATTGTTGTCACAAACAATGATCAGTTTATACCACTCCTCACTCTTATTTAACATTCTAAATGATTGCCACGAATCAATCACTAGTACATCTACCTTTGACAATCTTTGACGAGGGACAGAAGTTAGATAATGCATGAGTCCCTTGCCTTCGGAATTTCTTATAGAGTGAATCATAGAGGCAATACTAATTACGAACCCTTCAAAACTTGATACACTAATATTTACACCTACTTCATTAACATCATACTTTTCATACACTTCCTTAATAATATGATTAGCTGCACCATTAATTTGAGAAAGAGTATATTTTTTCCTATTGTTAAATTTAATGTAATTATTCTTTTCAATAGTTACATCCATTATAGCTTTCCAGACATCCATAAAATTACCATTTCTAATCTTGTAACCAAGAGATAATCCTAACCCAGTGGTTAGAGGAAATCCAATTGGTACCAAAAAATTTCTATAAAGTGCCGTTTCATTCTTCTTACGAACACTAGTTATGTTAGATTGTTCATTTAACGCAATATCGGATAGATCTCTCTTATTATTTATAATAACTTTTATAAATAAGAAATTTGCACCCCATGCAAGTAAAAATATGGTAATTATCAGTTCACACCAAGATTTAAATGACATTTTTGATAATTTTCAATATGGTGTATCACCTTTTGTTTGGTATTAATTAATATCTTCAAGAGAAACGAACAAAATTATGACAGAACAAAATTATTTCACAGTCACTAGTTATATGTTTATATAGACTTAACCATTAATTGACAACTAATGATAAGAATCTTTCAAGTCTTTGCTTATTTAAGAATTGCCAAGTTACACACATTTAATTTGACCATATAACCGATATATTAATCTTGATGCCCCACTAAACGAACCTCCGAAGAAAGCGCTGCACAAAAACAGATTTCTCCGGAAACGTCGTTCATTTTTATATACGCTAAAGTTACATAGCAGTATGTCACAGATGTCGATTTAGAAACGAGCGATTACTAATGTTCATCTGTGAAACGGTTTAATGACGGGGATAGCAATTTGATTTAATGTATTTGAATTTGTTCTTTCATCAGACATCGTTTGATATTTGGATCGAAGACATTGCTATGGAATAAATATTTATAGGGATTACTTGCACACCACCACAACAAGAACAAAAAGTATCATCTTCCACGATGATCTCATCGCTTTATTTTTCAAAATTTTGCTGTGAAGAAATTCAAACTGAAAGTGAAAAAATAATTAAAGCCATATGAACAGTGTTGGTTTAGTCTGATTAAAAAGATAGAAATAGATTAAAAAAACATTTATAGTAGTTACGATTTCATATGTTTTAGCCCTTTAGACTGCTTTAGATATTAATTGAAACGAGAACAAAGTAACCCATTTTTTGAACACAAAGAAGCAATACAATATGGCAAAAGAGATTGAAATTTCTACATCCGAATCAAAATTCATTCTTGAAGCATTGAAACAAAACTATAGACTGGATAATCGTACATTTGATCAATTTCGTGATATAAAAATCCAATTTGGTGAAGAGTTAGGTGATGTTCTAATAGAGATGGGTAAAACCAAGGTGCATTGTAAGATCAGTAGCTCCATTACTGAACCTTATGAAGATAGACCCTTTGAAGGTCTTTTCATTATTTCTACCGAGAGTACACCAATGGCAGGACCGCAGTTTGAAAATGGTAATAATACAGGAGAGGATGAAGTTCTGATATCTAGAATCATTGAAAAGGCAGTTAGAAGATCGGGAGCCTTGGATATTGAAGGGTTATGCATAGTAGCAGGGCGTAAATGTTGGGCCATTAGAGCTAACGTACATTTCTTAGATTGCGATGGTGGGTTTGTCGATGCATCATGTATTGCTGTAATGGCTGCATTATTACATTATAAGAAACCAGACATTACTGTACATGGTGAAAAGATTATAGTACATCCAGTTGAAGAAAGGGAACCTGTTCCTCTTGGTATCTTACATGTTCCAATTTGTGTTACGTTTTCTTTTTTCAATCCATTAGATATTGAAGAGAATATTAAAGGTGAAGAGAATTCTGAAATTGTGATAATAGATGCAAATTTAAAAGAAGAACTATTAAGAGAAGGTGTATTAACCGTGACATTAAATAAGAATAGAGAAGTCGTGCAAGTTTCTAAAGCAGGTGGTTTAGCAATGGATGCTTTGACATTAATGGAATGTTGTCACAAGGCATATGATATAACGGAAAAAGTAACTGATCAAATATTAGAGGCTATTAAAGTCGATAATAAAGAAAGAGACAAATTTTCTGCTATATTAAGTTCTGAAAATGCTCGTGAAACATCATAAATACCTGCATAATAACATATAGATATATCTACATAAATCATGTAATAGAGAAAAATTATAAATTCTCTTTGAAATATCGAATGGTAATAACTGTAAGTATGATATTGTTCAAATATATTTATAAATACAATAACAAATTACAGAACGGTATACTTAATATTTTACTGGTTATTGTTCCATTTGCAAAAATAAAAAGATCAAATGAATATTAATATATGAATATATATAAGATCATAATAAAGAATGTAGACAAAAAGGGCAACGCATTTATTTACCAGACATCCTCTTGGTACTTACCACTAGTCTTGAACATCTTTAACATATCAGTAGCTTCAAGTTCGGAAATTGACATTCCTTCGGCAACAATGTCTACCAAAGTAGCATGAACATCTTGTGACATTCCCTTTGCATCACCACAGACGTAGATAAAAGCACCTTCTTTCAATAATTTCATTATTTCTTCTTTCTGTTCTCTCAATAAATGTTGAACATATTTCTTTGGAGTATCAGGGACTCTTGAATAACCAACAAACATTTGGAATGATTCCCCTAGGGAATTAGCGTACGCAGGCCATTCCTTCTGGTACAAAAAATCATGATCATTACGACAACCATAAAACAATAAATGCTTACCTAAGGTAAGATTTGAATCAGCCTGTAATTCTAGATATTTAACTCTTTCTCTGATGAACCCACGGAAAGGTGCAATACCAGTACCTGGTCCAATCATAATAACTGGAGTCTTTGGGTTTGAAGGTAACTTAAAAGTTGAACGACGAACAAATACAGGAAGTTTATAATCTTGGAACAAATCACGAGGTCCATCGATATCAAAGCTAATATCAGACTCATCGATCGTCTTTTCTTCAAAATTTTGACTACATTCGATATTTTTGATTAAGTTAGTAGTCATACCATAGGCACTACGAACAGGTGAGGATTTATCACGAACAATACTTTTTTCAACGATAGCAGTTATATGAACCATTTGTTTCTCAGAACTTGAAGAAGATGAAATAGAATAATAACGGGGTTTTAATGCGGGGATAGATTCAATTAAAAATTCAAATGGAACAGTTCTCCAAGGTTGATTATCAGATAAATGTAATGCAGCATCAGCAATATTGTAATATCTTGAGGTAACCTTTTCGGCAAACATAGTTTTATCTTTTGATAATTGAGATAATTTTTGTTTAACGTCCGCATTTGGGGCAAATTGAATTAGTGCATTAAATAATTGTCTAGAGATTGGACCTGTGATCTCCAAATAGTAACGAACAGCAGTTCCTACAGTAGTTGGGCAAGGAAACGGTAATTGAACGGTTGAATCCAATGGCTTTAAAGTAAACATTTCATCTTCATCTAGATTAAATGCCAACAGGAATTCTTTGACAGCTTCGTTTGAATTTGAAGGCCACACTGCTAAATGATCACCAGTTGAATATTTGATATTAGATCCAGAAATATCGAATTCGGCATGAACACAACTACGATCGGTTTCATTACTAAACAATTCTTTAGATTTTACAATAGGTGCAAGATATGGGAAGTTATGATTAAAAGGACCAGTTTGAATATTTAATTGATTGTTGAATGGTAATTTATTACATGGAAGATAATGTTTAGAAGGTTCTCCAAGAGACACTGAATCCATATCCACAGTATTAGCAATCAATGTATCATATCTCAAAGAAGGTTCATAAACTTGTTCGTGTTCTTGTAATGCTAATGCATCTTTAATATCCTCTAGGATCAATTCTTTCCAAGCCAAATAATCTTCATCAGTGGTAGCACTCCCATCATCACCTTCACCAACTTTACCAATTAAAGTTGCACCACTATTAATCATATTTTTGGTTGCTTTCTTCGCAGCATTATTGAAGAATTCATAAGTAGAATTACCTAAACCGAACATCGAGAATCTTAATCTATTTAAACTTTGTTCAGGTTCATCTAGACCAAGTAAAAATTCTTCAAATGGTACAGCACTATCAGGAAAATCACCTTCACCATAAGTTGAAAGGAAAAATGATACTAGAACGTTTTTAGGCAATTCATTTAAAGTTTCAAAATCAAAATTTTCAACATCTGCACACATAACTTTTAAAGAAAATTTACCGACTAATTCTTTGGCAAACATCTTTGCATAATCTTCAGCGGTACCAGTTTGAGAGCCATAAAATACAATATAATTTTTATCGTTTTCTTGGATCACAGTGGTAATATCTCTAGAGCCACTACTAGAGATTGCACCAATACTTTCTTCTGTTTCATCATACAGGATAGCTTTAATAGCTTCAAATTTATAGTAAATTGTGACTAACAAAGCAAAGATACTCAAGATAATACCATCTACCCCATCCATATTGTAATAATTTAAATGTGCTGAAAATTTTTATTGTTCAATAAATAATAACTAAAAGAAATGTTTACTATATGTCTATGCAGTAATGAATTATCACTTCAAAGCTTGTATCAAGGAAAAATGGAAACTCAAAATAAGTGTATTAATAATATCTATTTATTTACAATATAGAGTTGAACAAATTTTTAATTCCAAATATACATCTAATATGTCAAAACGGCGTCACTTTCTCTCTCTCTATATATATATATGTATGTATGTATGTATATGTATCTATTGTCCAATCAATATTATGCACCTTTATTTGAAATATGTCATTACATTTTTTTTGTTTTTGTTTTCTGTGTAGATGGGAAAGCTTCAAAGAAAAAGCCAAAAACAAATCGAATCGAATTAATTGGAAAAGCCGTTTAGTTTGTCTTTTTGATGACGGACAAAGCAAGCTCGACCATTTTTTCAATCTTTTTATAGGTTAGTTAGGGTTCTGCCAGTCATATGTTCTCTTATAAGTGATCAGTAGTTCTTTTACTTGTTTTGTCTGTAATTGAAATTGGATCAATATTCGTAATATTATTACCTGAAAAGCATATAGCATACAATTAAACTATGACTAGGACAGCGTATGTATCAAAACGACATAAACATGAACAATGCAAAAATTTTGCAATAAGCCAAATAGCTTTCTGTCTTTAGAATTATGAATTGTCAGTAACTAACAAAATAATATCAATATGTATTATTGTATTAATAAATAGAGTTATATTTATAGAGAGAGCTACACCTGCCACACTTACAAACTTCAAAGATGCATTAGCCAATGATTTGCTATCTACAGAGGGAACATGTTCCCTTGAGTTTCGTACTTATAGAACACAAATTAAGAATTATTCCGAGGATTCACAGTCAAAATTATTGTACACAATGAATTTTTCTCATCATGATGAAAATACAATTATGATCAAGAATAAATTAGGTTTCTTATTAAGTTCGGATATTTCTATCGGTAGTAAGATCACAGATGATAATAGAGTACAAAACTTGGTAGAGAACGATTGTAGTACGGGATACCCTGAATCACTTGATATTTTATTAGGTAATAAATTAACAAATATGTGGGAACAACGACAAATACTGAGAGGTGATGCAGGGGAAACATTCAAGACTATGAATTGTCTCATCCGATGCATTAACCTATTTTCTTCAACAGGGTTCAAAGGGTTGGTCATCGAAGTTGAAGATACAACTACAAATTGTACTAATGAAACATTTACCAGTAGAATCAATGAAATTAAAGAACTATTGAATGAAATAGCAATTAAAGAATACCAAATATCACAGGATACCCTTAATGGTGATGATGTTGGCAACAATGTCAACCCTTCACAGACAGACTATCTTTGTAATTTGGCATACCAATATGTACGTGTTCTAGAATATTAGTGTAATATGTTATATAGTAATGAGACATTCCCTCCACCTCGTACATCGCGATCATGTAAGGTTTCACTTTTCCTTATATTTTTTCGCTTCGTTTTTCTTCTGGCTGTAATTGACAGAGAGAGAGATGGCTGCAACAACTGCGATTTCAATTAATATTAGTGCTGCAAGAAAGGAAGACAGAGGTAGGTAAAGGAACCATTACAGTAGAAAGCTTTAATTAATCATCAAAAGTTATATATATAGAGAGCCAGAGTTTGATTGACTGAAATATAATTGTTTTATACTTTCGTCATAGGAATAATTCGGTGAATATTAAGAAGTATACACGGACTCTAACAGTTAAACACTATAAACAATGGTATGTAACAAATAAATCAAGAATTCTAAGGTTTGATATTTATTATTTTACTTTTAACTTTCAAGAAAGGTATTGTAATGCTGACGGATATCAAATGGTATTTCCAGTGGTAGGCATTGGATTACGCAGACTATTACGTTATTTTTCTTTTTTACTAACATGTATAACAAAACAAAAATAGGTTATCATATATGTGCAAGAGCTATTCCCAAAGTTCCATTTTCAAGACACATACTATTGATTATCTATTTATGGTTACTCTCTTTTGATGTAGTCTCAACAAAACGGTATTGCTACCCTATTAAAGGCTGAAAAGGAAGCTCATGAAATTGTCTCCAAGTCAAGAAAATACAGACAGGATAAATTGAAACAAGCCAAGTCAGATGCTGCTCAAGAAATTGAAGCTTATAAGACTAAAAAGGACCAAGAATTGAAAGATTTTGAATCCAAGAATGTTGGTAGCACCGCAGAATTAGAGAAGCAAGCTGAACAAGACGTTCAAGGTGAATTAGAAGAAATTAAGAAGATTTCTAAATCTAAGACATCAGATGTGATTAAACTATTAGTCTCTGCTGTCACTGAACCTATTCCAGAAATGCATGTTAATGCTATTTAAAAATAAAAATAAAATCAAAATACAAAAAAATTATAGTTATAATTCGAAATTTCAAAAGTTATAGTAGACCAAGGATTATTTCCTTAATGATAAACAATTTATTGCAAACTATTTACCTTTGAATTTTAATTATTTTCTTTCTCTTTCTCTTCTTCCAGCATTATTCTTAAACACTATTTCACTTTACGTCCTCATATTAGTACACCCACATTCCTATGTTTTGATATGCCTTAGTTAACAAGACATTTGTATATAAATATATAGATATATACAGACATCTGACTATAATATTGGTGGTCTTACTGATTTAAATACATATAACAGAAAACTTTTCGTTATTTATTATCATGTTATTGAAGATGGATGTACAGTTAGGCCAAACTGAATATAATCCTTATCTTTATGTATGAATTTTAAATGAATGACTGATTCCTGGTACTCCCTCGATAATTCCATATACTAATGGCATATCATAAGGACCTGACCACGGTATACTCATCCTTCTGACTTCAATGTACGTGTATTTACAGTTGTCGCCTATTTTGGGTTTAATTCGTATTTTCAAAATTAAACGATGAGAGCAAAAGAGCGATATTTACAGATTTATAATTTTTACCGAACAATTTTTAATGAACGAGACATTAAAGATTAATTAACAAATGGGGGTGGTACAATAATAACTCGACGCTACTTTCATTTTATTTTATATCTTTCAATTGTTTGTATCCTATATATACCTAACAGATCATCTTCACAATTACCTTTTTTTGATATATTCTTCTCACAATTCAAATATATTCGTTCATTCACCCTTCTTTTTTAATTATTATTATTCCTTTTCATAATGTCGAATATATATCTCAACACAGAGATGTTGAAACAATTAAACTCGTCAGTTCATGATCACATTGCTGAATGGATTAAAAATAACCAAGAAAATTTTGCTATCTTTAGAAATCAGGAACATTTAATCAGAAATACTCATCCTCAAGTACTAGCAGTTTTTACCACTATTGCGACATGTTTCATATTATATATTATCTATAAAGTAGTGTTCACATTGAATTTCAAAGATCCAACAGATATTCCGGTGAAATTTAGCCTTCTAATCCCTGAAGCAGCTCATCAGAATTGGAAATCAAAGACTCGTTTATCCCCACCTTCAATTATTGACCCTAATGATCCAACCATAATTCAAACATATTGTCCAGCAACAGGTCAATTATTAGGTAAATTCAAGTCTAAAACCGAATCAGATATCGATGATATGATTGAAAGGGCTAACATCGCTCAATTAAAGTTTAATGACTCTTCTATACAAAGAAGAATTAGAATTTTGAAATCTTTACGTGGTTATATATTGGAAAATCAGGAATCAATTGCAAGAGTTGCATGTAGAGACTCCGGGAAAACTATGTTGGATGCTTCTATGGGTGAAATCCTAGTGACTCTTGAAAAATTAGCATGGGTAATTGAACATGGTCCTGCTACCCTTCAACGTTCAACTCGTCCTGGTCCAACTAATTTCTTCATGAAATGGTATAAAGGTGCAGAAGTAAGATATGAACCTTTAGGGGTTGTTTCTGCAATTGTCTCATGGAATTATCCATTCCATAACTTAATGGGTCCAATCATTGCAGCTTTATTTACTGGGAATGCAATCGTTTTAAAATGTTCTGAACAAGTTGTTTGGTCTTCCGATTTTTTCATTCGTTTGGTGAGAGAATGTCTAAAGGCTTGTGGAGAAGACGAGGATTTAATTCAGTTATGTTACTGTTTACCTCCAAGAGAATATGTGGATAACGCAGCCAATCATTTTACATCTCACCCTGGTTTAAAACATATTACATTCATTGGTAGTCAATCTATTGCACATCACATATTGAAATGTGCTGCTGAATCTTTGACACCTGTTGTTGTTGAACTTGGTGGTAAAGATGCATTCATTGTATTGGATTCTGTAAAAAATTTGGAAAGTTTATCTTCTATTATCCTAAGGGGTACATTCCAATCAGCTGGTCAAAATTGTATTGGTATAGAAAGGGTTATTGTCTCATCAAAAAATTATAATAAACTAGTGGAAATCCTAGAGAGAAGATTGACTACTTCTCCTTTGAGATTAGGTTCAGATATTGATCAATTGGAAGGTATTGATATGGGTGCAATGGTTTCAGATAATAGATTTGACCAATTAGAAGATCTAGTTAAGGATGCCGTCTCTAAAGGTGCAAGACTATTGGCTGGTGGTTCTCGTTACTCTCACCATACTTATCCTGAGGGACATTACTTCCAACCTACTTTACTTGTTGACGTAACCTCAGAGATGAAAATTGCCAATAATGAAGTATTTGGCCCAATTCTGGTTATGATGAAGGCTAGAGATACAGATCACTGTATTGAATTAGCTAACTCAGCAGAATTTGGTCTAGGTGGTTCTGTCTTTGGGAACAATTTTGAAGAATGTAATTATGTCGCAAATCATTTGAAGACAGGTAATGTTGCTATAAATGACTTCGCCACTTTTTACGTTTGCCAATTACCATTTGGTGGTATTCATGGGTCAGGTTATGGTAAATTTGGAGGTGAAGAGGGTTTGTTAGGTTTATGCAATGCGAAGAGTGTGTGTTATGATACTTTACCTTTTGTATCTACCCAAATCCCACCTGCATTGGATTACCCAATTAACAATGCTAATCAAAAAGCTTGGAATTTTGTTAAAGCATTTATTACCGGTGCATATACGCCATCCATTTGGCAAAGAGTAAAGTCTATATTTTCTCTTGCTAAAGCATGATCTGAGAAGTATTTGTTTTTTGATCTCATATATAAATATATAATATTATTTACAGGTACATATATAATAATTTGACGTACATATTCAAAAAAAGAATATGTTTTCATGAAAAGTTCTATGTTTGGAAATACTTAGCTCATGACACTTTTTTCAGCTTGTTTCAGTTGATCTTGTAGTTTATTGACGTAATCTTTATGTGTAGTCTCTAATGTCTTTAAAACTTTAGAAACTTCACTTTCTTTCTTATTGAATGATTTCATTTTATTTAAAATGTCTCTTCTTATAAAGCCCAGTGAATATTTAAAACTAACAGAATTTTTAAAATCTTCTGTTATTTGTTTTAAACCTTTGGCTAGCTCAAGACGAGATTCCTTTGTTGGTGGAGGTAATGCAATTTTCAATTGTTGCTCATTGTTTGGTACTCTTTCAGGGTTCAGATTTAGGTTAGCACCCATAATCAAGCTGATAACGTTCTTAGTCTCCTTAGGATCAAAGACAGTAACTAAAAGAGCATTCTTCCCTCGAGAACTGGTATTTGCCATCTCCGTAAAAATAGAACCATTAGGGAATTTAAGTTGGTCGAAAATTTGTGGATTAGTCTTCCCTTGTTTTGCCTCGTTCAATTTTTTCTTCAGAAGTTCTAAGGTTTGAGAATACCTATCATTTGCCTCGTTGACATATTGTTTAACATCTACAAGGATTACTTCTTCTTCATCGGCGTTACCATTTGCATTTTCATCTTTCTTACCCTTATTAGATCCTTTGCTTGGTTTCTTTTTTGAAAGAACTGAAGATCTGTAAAAATAACGTGTCTGTGTTGGTGTAATACGAAATAATCTCAACATTTAAATGGGTTTAGTAATGACAATTCGGGTTTATATAAGTGGATCGTTGAATGTAATCCTTTTTAAATCCTAATTATTTAGGAACCTCTCTTGGGTTTATTACTTGTCATATGTTTTTTTATTATAATATTGCACTTTAGGATATTCGCATCGTCAAAGTTATCCGGTTCTGTGAACGGGCACGATATATAGAGATAGAACCGAAGTTTCCACTACAGTTAAAAAGAACTAATCACACTTCATTTTAGAAGTGATGATTATCATCATCAGCATCATTTGATTCAATAATATTATATTTGAGTAAACATAAAATGATATACAAGAGAGATATTTAAAATAACGAATATATATATAGATATAGAATTAACTGCGACTAATCGTAATTAGATGGATATTTATAACCAGTAATATCGTAGAAATTTTCTTTTGTATTTCTCATACTCACAAATCTACTTAAGATATTACCACTACCTGCTTTATCATTAGTACCACTCATTCTTGCACCACCGAACCATTGTTGTGCCACTACAGCAGCAGTACATTTATCATTAATATAGAAGTTACCTGCACTGTACCTCAAGATATCATTAGCCACTTGAATAGCACTTCTATCTTTAGCAAATATAGCACCTGTCAAACCGTAGGTACTTGTTTCATCGATAGTTCTACAAATATCGACAAATCTTTCATCTGGATATTCGTATACTGTAAGGATAGGACCAAAAAATTCTGTCTTTAAGAATTTATGGTTTGGATCTTTACATTTTATAATGGTTGGATGAATGAAGTAACCATTAGTCTTATCGTAAGTACCACCGTAAATAATTTCCAATTCTGGATCCTTTTTGGCTTCGTCGATAACTTTTGCTAATTTATTAAAACTTGCTTCATGAATCACAGGACCTGTAAACCCATGTAAATCACCATTGCTAATGGCACTAGCTGCAATATTTTTTGGAGCAAACTTAGAATCTTCTTCACTCAAAGTACCAACCAAATCATTTAAAAATTCAGTACTCTTAGATTCTGGTATATATAGACGAGATGTGGCAGAACATTTTTGACCTTGATACTCGAATGCACCTCTAATTGTATTAAAGATAGCATTAGGTAAATTTGCGGAATTATGAACCAAATGGAAGTTCTTACCACCTGTTTCTCCTACGATTCTTGGATAATCTCTATAAGTTCCATCGACAAGTTTATTTTGAATCTTTGAATATAACGATTTAAATACTTGAGTAGATCCAGTATAATGTAATGCATTGAAATATGGATCTTTGATCAATTCATTGGTAATAAATTCAGGATCACCAGGAATAAAATTGATGACACCATTTGGTAAACCAGCTTCTTCAAGGACTGTATATAACAAATAATTTGATAATGCAGCATATTGAGAGGGTTTCCAAAGGACAGTGTTACCCATTAAAGCAGGAGCTCCAACCAAATTTGCAGCAATTGCAGTAAAATTGAAAGGTGAAACCGCGTAGACAAATCCTTCAAGAGGTCTATATTCTACAGAATTCCAAATCCCCTTTGTACCATTAGTAGGTTGTTGTGAATATAATTCAGAAGCGTATTTTACGTTAAATCTAAAGAAATCACATAATTCTGCAATACAATCAATTTCAGCTTGATAAACATTTTTACCTTGACCTAACATACAAGCAGCCAACATATCATAACGGTATTTGGTAGAAATCAAATCAGCAGCTTTTAAAAATACAGCTGCTCTATCATAAAATGGTAAAGAATACCATTTCTTCTTGGCATTTTTAGATGCTTCTATAGCGTCTTGGACATCCTGACCATTAGCTTGAGTAACATTAGCTAATATTTGTTTATGATTTGAAGGGTTTACGTGTTGAGTTGTTTTACGTGTAGAGCCTTCATCGTTTGCGTAAACTCTGCAACCATTGATCACTAAAGGGATCTCTAGAGCTGCATTATTAAATTTTAATAAAGAAGCTCTTAATAAATCCCAATCTTTAGTACTTTCTGGTGTACTTGAGAATGTCTTTGTTGGTTCATTATTGATTGTGGGTGGAACTTTTACATTAGACAATTGAGCCATAGATCTTCTCAAAGAAACTATAGGGATGGATCTTTTTAAAGACAGCATAGAGATGGATCTGCATTTTGATGCACGATGTAATAACATGATAGTTTTTTGATGAATAATTTTTATGATAACAGTAATCAAATGAGTGTAAATATGTGTATATTCTTTATCTGAAAACTTCAGTAACCTATAGGTTAAAAAATATTTAATAAATAAATATGATACTTTTTCGATTAAAAAAAAGACAAATATTTAAGGGTAGTATTCAACTAGTAATATTTTACTCACTTAATTGTTGTTTATATACTAAATGAATATATATATCTTTATAATTCTAAACTAATGGATTTACCGGAAGAACGGTTCTTTAGTAGGTTCTATCACTTTTAAACTCGTCTATTTTCAGTTTATCCTCTCCCCTAACTAATTTTTACCTCTTTCACCTCTCTCTCTCTCTATTGCTTCCTTCCTTTATTTATTCGGTTTTCTTAGCGGTGAGGGGTACCACCACACGTGAAACCATATCTGTGGGTGTTGCAATTGTTCTAACGGGAAGCGAACTCCGATGTTCAGTTGTCTCTGTCTCTCTTTAAGTAACGGAATACGAACCCCGAAGAAAATAATATTTTTCAATTTCTCGGTGCGGATGTTTCTCTCTCTCTCTCTCTCTCTATTTCATTTTCTGTTTGTTTTGTTTTGGCGGTGTGGTGCTATCAATAAATTATGGAATCAGTTTACCGTAATACACAAACATTGAGTTGATAAGGGAACGCAAATAGGTTATCTATGTATTTTGTTTTGGTATTATTTCTATAAAAATTGGAAACAATTAAGTAGTTGGTCTAGTTACTACAAGTTGCTGTTCTCGAGAGTTGATATTATTATCTTTATCATGATCTTGATCGTTTGATGTAATGGTTTTGGATTTGGATTTGGATTTGGATTTAGCAGTCTCTTTTGGCTGTGTTAATTTCAATTGATGGTGATAATCTTGTTGTTTGTAATAATATTTAGCTCTTAGGAAACCCATTAAGAAATTAGTTATAAATAGCCACGATAAAATTCCGATCAATACAATAATAATTGGTTTCCATCCAATAGGTTGAATGAATTCATTAACCAATTGACCTAATAAACTTACAATTCTTAAAGATCTTGTTCCAAACAATTTTTCATTATCTCGAGTCATACATCTTTGCCATTCTATACATTGATCTGTCAATGCTGGTAATTTACCATTCTCAACACATTTGTTTAAATTCCAATTTTCTTGACAAGATTGAGATTCTAACAAAAGTTGCCTTTGGTCAGAATACCATAATGAATGTATATCTTTCTTAAAGGACGACAATAAAAACCATATAATAAGTGTTCCTGTTAATGAATTTAATGTTACTTGTAAATATGAATAGAAATTGTATGGTATACGGGATACAGGTGATGATTGAGCAGACCAAGGCGCAGGTAATTCATTATCTTCAAAACTTTCAGTTCCATTTTCATTTTCATATATGAATGATTGTTTCTGGTTAGGGTTCTGATAAAAAAAATTGTTGTTGTTGTTGTTGTTAATTGAAACATGAATTGGTCTATCCTTCCATGGTAACCCATTAATAATATTACTGTCATCATCATATGACAGGTGTGGTGTGATAGCTGTTGTGGAACTTCGTCTTGCTGCGAATGCACCAAGTTGTGTCGGGGACAGTATATTGTGTAATACCGTAGGTGAATGTACGGTCGATGATGGTATCTCTTCTATCTCTTCTATCACATCTTTTTCTTTTTCTTTTTTCGTAACAGGAGTCTGTATATTATTATCTGATACACTTAACATATCTATATCAATATCAATATCGACATCACTCTCTATTTGGTTTTCTTGTGAGAAACTAGGTGGTTGTATATATAAAGTGGTGTTGGTAGTAGTAGTATCATTCCTTTGTGGAGACGGCACTTGAGACCAATACTGTCGGGAATTTGTATATCTATTTGTATTTGTCGTAGTAGTTGTAGATCTATCATTATCTGTCAATGATAATTGTGCCAATGGTTGAGGATCTATCTCCATTTGATCGGAGTCGTCCAATGAAAGATTCGTAAATGCATCCATTTGCATTATATCCACATGTATAGATAAGGAGTGCGAGGTGTGTGTATTATTGGAAGTTTCTGAGGTTTCGTAATATACTACTGTTTTCTATTTCATATATATATATATACATATTATATTTACTGTGTTTTACGTTGATATCAAGAACGTCACTTTTTAATTTTCTTAGTTGTTGTTTTTTTCTGCTTTTGTCTATTTCGCGAAGAATGGAAGAAGCTCATCGCATCGAAAATCATATTGAAGAGAGAGAGAGAGAGAGAGTTCTAATAGTTAAGAATGATATATACATATATATATTGTAAAGGTAACTATAACGATAGAATACTGTACATGCTATATTAATTATTAAAATGTAGCTTGTTATCTACATTATATTATGATCAAGCACTCTTTAGATAATATATAATTTGTAAAATAGAAATTCATCGGGAATGAATATATGTATAAGCGATGAACTTATATTTTTAATTTACTCTATTGATAAATAAGATTTAAGAAAATATGTTCCTGAATTTTTGTAGCATTGTAAATCTTTATTTGGGATAAGTGAAGATAAAGAGTGTACTCGATGCATGAAGTGAAATTTTATTAAGTAATCTAATTAATATATATATATATTTTGCGAAAATAAATATTTAAAAAAGAGATATTACTGTAATAGGCAAGATAAAAATTCAGAGAGAGATAGAGGAAATAATGACATATATAATAAAATAAAAGGCAACTTGGAACTCCTTCGGTAACTAGCAGATTATCCGAAGTTAGGTATACTTAGTAAAAGATGAATAGGGGCTTAATTATAAAGAAAAATAAAAAAGTTTATTTTATTTATTCTATGAAATATATCAAACGTACGGTGATTTTTGTATATTTTCATGATATTATTGTTATTATTTATTATTATAATAACTTATTTGTTCATGTTTTCTATTATATGTACAAAAAGAAAAACAACAGAATAATTACAACAATTACGGCTTGTAAGAGAAGCAAATTTGAAAGACCACTAAAATTGCAGTACTAGATAATATAAATATGATGACCGTCACTTTCTTTTTACCATTTCGATAATTAAGTAAACAGAGGGAACAGTTTAATTTAGCTTAATATTATTATTGAATGCTTGCCTATAGCAGAACAGCCTTTTCTTTAGTTAGTTTGTTTTTTCTTGCCTGCAGATAGACTATGAATCCAAGACAAGAAAATATATATATAATATAATTTGTACAGGTTCTACCGTAGATGTGCGGAAATTATTCAAAAAACATAGAGTGTGTAGTGTAATTCTCTATCTGTTCAATTCTTCGTTAAAAAAACATCAAACGCTTTTAATAATAATACATTGCATGAAGTTGTGATCGACTACGAATAAGTGAAAGTTTACTCTAACAAGATTGTCAACATACATACATACATGTATACCACTACATTATCTGGTAGCAGGCAAAAACTAAACTAAAAAGGTTCAAATTATTCTAATTTATTGATTAATCAGCAAGGCATCACAATATTTAGAAGTGTGAAATATTTTCTTCTTCTTCTTCTTTCTGATATCAATTAAAAACAGGCCAGTTCTTCCATTGCTGCTATCCCACGGAATGGTTTTCATTTTGAATTTTCTTTTAATTCCCCACGCATGATGCGAGCGATGTCCGGGATCTACGGTGATTTTACAGTAAAATTACGATAATTTTCTCTTTCTCTCAGCGGGTTTCTTCAAAGAAAAAGAAAATTAAAAATTTTCGCGATTTTTTGGGTCATCGCCCGTCTTTCTCTCTCTCTATTTATCTCGCTGCCTGCACAAAATATATGTTATGTGTATATTGAAACATCTGTCTGTAATTTTAGTCTGTCAAGTTATTCCTATCTCTATAAACAACTTAAAGCATCTGGGTTTTTCTTACTTCTTACCTTCTGTCATTTATTATTGCTTAAAACTTTTTGATGAGGATTTGATTCAAACTCTTTCTTTTAATATATATATATATATATATATATAAANTCGAGGAGTGATCAGATCATAACTATACCTGGTAATGTGAAAAATAATAATATTACAGAACATTCTCATCAAATAGATTCTAATACTGAAAGTTCTTCGAGGACTAATAATGATATAGAACAAGAAGAAAACTCACATTGTCCTATTTGTAATTTTGATTTAACAACGCTCGCTAATGAGGAAGAACAAGGAGATCATATTCAATCATGTATTGAACAAGCAGAAAATATTCAACAACATAAAATTAATCAACAAAACGGTATGGCATCACCAGATGGGAATGATCATAATCCATCCATTAAAAATAGAATGCTTGTATATAAGATTCCTAAGGATCCTGTTAGAGAAGAGAAAAATGAAGAGTATCCAGAATGTCCAATATGTTTCGAAGAAATGTTACCGGGACAAAAAGTTGGAAGATTAGAATGTCTATGTGTATTCCATTATAAGTGTATCAAGAGTTGGTTTACTAAGAAGACTCACAAGATGCAAGAATTGCACAACTTGAATAATGTTAGCAATAATAATGATAACTCATATCTGGGTAAGAATTTTTGTCCCTTCCATGACGCAGTATGTTAGTTTAGTTTTCAATTAAACCATGAATTACCTCTAAACACTAACTATAATATTGGTAATAATTGATCTACGCTATATGAAGCATCTAATCTAATAATTAATCTAATTACATATCCATATATATCATCATCATTAATTTGGTGGCACATTAATCTTAAAATTGTTAGTAGAATTATTTTGAATCTTATATGTGATAATTTTGCCTTTCTAATTGTATTTAGTTAGTAGTTTTCGAATTGTTAGAGGGAAGACTGAACATTCATCACTACTTAAATTAAGAACGTGTGGGTAGAGGAATAAAATAGTTAACTAACTGGAATTTTTCGAAATGTTACAACTGAGCCCCGAATCCGTTCCATCCAGTGTTTGGGATCAAATAATTCATTATTATTGACGAGTTATTTTAAGATTGCAATTAATCTTAAATATGTTCCAAGATCACAATATATTTTTATCAAGGAGTTCTTCTATAGTAAATATATGCTATTAAATAATATACATATAATTATAAAATTGGAAATTTGACTGATAAAACGCGGAAAACTATTTCTCTCATTAGACAAATCGGTTTAAAGGACAAGACTTTGATTCACTCATAAATCTTGATATCCTGTGTTTTATTCGTCCCTGCAAAATCCCCTCTTTTATTTTACTACACTTGATATCTTCATCTTATTCAATAATATTTGAATATGTTTTTATTCGGAGTTAAATTATGTGTCATTTACGACCTGACCTCCCTCCGAATTTATTTATTTTTGATGTGTTTAAACCACGAATTTATCGTCGAAGCTACAGAGAAAAAGAATGATAGGAAATATATTTGGTTATGTCTCATAGCTCATAGGTACAGTAATTTTCTCGCATTTATATATTAAGATACACATATTTCGTACTATAATTATCTCATTCACGTGAGAGAGAGGTGGATAGCAAGGTATCGTGATTCAGACAATATGTGCCAAGTTCTACAAAGACCCACAATGGGTGTAACTGTAAGCTAGATTCCATGGAAGCTGAGAAAGCGATTGAAAGCAATACATGACGTTTAGTGAGTTACCAAATCGCCAAACGGTTGTGTATATTATTGTTGTAGTTGTTGTTGTTATACATTCTGGCTGTTAACAGCGTATATTTTCTGGTCCAGTATTAGAGCAGTACCCCTAATCTCTGGTGCCGCCTTGTGGCTCGACAGGCGGCAAAAGAGAAAGCAAATAACTTCACTTTTGAGTAACATACTTCTTCTATATGTTACTTCGTCTGGGAGATAGCAACGGTTGCAAGTTAATTAACTAATTCCCTCAAAACTGTGGTTCTAAAATCACAGAACAGCAGTCTTTCTGTTACATTTCATGGTGTCCTCGATACACTCCAAACTTACTTTGAGGTGATCCAGGGTTTGCCAGAGGGCGTATTGAAACCCTGGTATGTAGAAATTACCTTGTTTGTCTTGATGAGCGTCAATGATCCTCGAGGGTTGATATTGCAGTGCTTGCAATAAATCTTTGAGTTGGATTCGAACGACACCACAGGCAGTAAGTGTCCTTTGTTCTGACGAGATTGTTATCATCTATTCATCCGGCAAATAATACGAGTACAGTATTATACATCTTTAGTGGAGATTCAAAGTTACTTGTCCCATGGTTTAGTTTATATTCTGTAAGTCTAGTTCAATCAGAACCATATACCGTTAGAGTTGAGTCATATTGTATTGTGGTAGATGAGGTCAGCCTACTGGGGTCTAACAAATTTAGAGCTTGGTTATTTGAAAACATCTTATTTTCAAAAATATATTAGTATAATTGGTTGGTCAGGACAAAAATAATAACTTTGGTCTTTTTAGAACACATAAATAATTATTGGAACTATCATTATGCCTCTTAGTTTTATTTTTGTAATATATATTTGTGTCACCAGAATGTAATGTGGTTAACACTTTAGTTTAGATACAATTTCTGGTAGACAACTACCATTCTATATACATAATTATATTCCTTTCTTTGTAGAAACCAATACCATCTGACAAACGAATAGAGAAAAGAATGAACTAAGTCATTAACGATTAGCAGAGATATTGGTATAGCGCCAAGTAATATTATGCGTAGGAAGATATACAAACTAAGAAGTTCAAACAATCTGTAGGTTAGATAGTCTAGCAGAACAGAATCGTTTAGTTTGTATACTCAATATTGAGTTTTCTTTAGAAATAAAGAAAGCTTAATTAAAATAACCAATATTCAGATATCAATATATGCAATATGTAACCTATGTTCATTTTATCTTGTACGATCTCAAAACGTTTTTAACCTAACACAACGAATTTTTTTTAAAATTTGCTAGTTTATTACAAAACATTAATTTTATCACAGAGAAAAAATATAATATTACGTTGAATTGAGTAAACAAAAATATTACACAATGAGATTCTGTGTTTTTTTACAAACTGTACCATTTATATCTTTTTGGTTTAAATTTGATTTCTTCACACTAGAATTAGTACATCTTAGAGCAGGCTAGAAGAGCCTATTGTAATGTAACCGATCGAACGCAGATGCACCAAGAAATAATCAATTTTCACGTGACCACATAAATTTAACTTAGTGAAAAATTTAAATCCATTGCGATGAGATGAGATAGCCAACATGTAGATAGTAAAACAGTATATACATACTATAAACTGAGCCGATATATATATGTATGTATATGCTTATATTTTTGATTTCGATTATAAATAACTTTAAAAAACTATCACATTAGAGTTAAGTAATAGCAATCATGAGTGGTAAGATAACAAAGAAATCAAATAAGAGTGAAGTTGCTTCTTTAGCAGAAAAAATCAGAGCGAAGGCTGTTGAAAACCAAAAGAAGGCACAAGAACCAAACCAAGGTAAAGAATTATCGGAAGAAGAACATATTCAAAAGAAAAATAAGAAAGTAGAATCCAATGATGAAGAAGCCGAGGATAATTTTACTGAAACTTTTGAATCTTTCACTGATTTGAATTTGGTTCCAGAATTAGTTCAAGCTTGTAAGAATCTAAACTATTCTAAACCAACTCCTATCCAATCCAAGGCTATTCCTGCTGCACTTGAAGGTAATGATATTATTGGTTTAGCCCAGACTGGTTCCGGTAAGACTGCTGCCTTTGCGATTCCAATTTTGAACAAACTTTGGGAGGACCAACAACCCTACTATGCATGTATATTATCGCCAACAAGAGAATTAGCCCAACAAATTAAGGAAACTTTTGATTCCCTTGGGTCATTGATGGGTGTTCGTAGTGTTTGTGTAGTTGGTGGTATGAATATGATGGATCAAGCCAGAGATTTAATGAGAAAACCACATATTATTATTGCCACTCCAGGTAGATTGATGGACCATTTAGAAAATACTCGTGGGTTCTCTTTAAGAAAATTGAAGTTTTTAGTTATGGATGAAGCTGATAGATTATTAGATATGGAGTTTGGCCCTGTCTTAGATAAGATTTTAAAGATTTTACCTGTTCAAGGTAGAACCACTTACTTATTCTCTGCTACTATGACTTCAAAGATTGACAAATTACAAAGAGCAAGTTTGACTAACCCAGTTAAATGTGCAGTATCTAATAAATACCAAACTGTCGATACTTTAGTTCAAACATTGATGGTTGTCCCTGGTGGTCTGAAGAATACTTTCTTGATATATCTATTAAATGAGTTCATTGGTAAAACAATTATCATTTTCACAAGAACCAAAGCAAACGCGGAAAGAATTTCAGCATTATCTAACTTACTAGAATTTAATGCTACGGCATTACATGGTGACTTAAATCAAAATCAAAGAACTGGGGCTTTGGATCTTTTCAAAGCTGGGAAAAGAGCCATTCTTGTGGCTACAGATGTTGCTGCAAGAGGTTTAGATATCCCTTCTGTGGATATTGTTATCAACTACGATATTCCCGTTGATTCTAAATCTTATATCCATCGTGTGGGTAGAACTGCGAGAGCCGGTAGATCAGGTAAATCTATTTCATTAGTCTCTCAGTATGATCTTGAATTAATCTTAAGAATTGAGGAGGTCTTAGGGAAGAAACTACCAAAGGAAAATGTGGATAAGGATATAATTTTATCATTAAGAGATTCCGTGGATAAAGCAAATGGTGAAGTTGTTATGGAGATGAACAGAAGAAATAAGGAAAAACAAGCCAGAGGTCAAGGTAGCAGAAGAGGAAGAATGATGTCTAGGGACAACATGGATAGAGGAGAACGTTAAGTTTTCATGCTTATAACTTGTACAGTATAAATAATAAAAAATATATAATAGAAATAACTTTAGTTATGCATAAGGTGTGGTGAATTAAATTTTGTAATTACTGATTCAAACTATTTAAAATTACTTAGATGCCATAGCTTCTTTGTTAACTTCATTAAATGCTCTGTCATATCTTTCGACAGCGTATGTTATTGAGTTTAATGTCGGTTTCAAGTATGCAGTACAAGTAGCGGCAATTTCTTCACCGTCACCCTTTTTGACATCGGATAATAATTCATGCAATTTTTCTATACAAGATTTCAAATGCTTGTAAAGTTTGTTCACTTTTGTTGCTTGTTTGTAGTCTCCACTTTGGAAATGGATGTAGAAATGTTTAAGGAATTCACAACATGTTGTGTGTAATATCCTACAACTTTCAATCAATTCAAGTGGTAACTCTGATTTAGCGTCTGTTTCGCTTAATACATTATTTACAAATGTACCAAGGATTGGATCAACGTTGTTATGCTTGGCTTGCTTTGCATTAATTTTCACAGCATATATAACTTCTTTATTAACAGCAATACTGGTTTCTTTATCTGGAAGGATTCGACTTAAATCCATATCTGAGGATAATGCATCTATTACGTCCTTAATATTGGTTGCAATCATATCTTGTGTCACTATAGTTGGGGTCATATTATCCTCTTTTTTAGAATTATTATCGTCATCATCTTTGTGCTGTTGTGAATTTAAAGCTTTAGTCTTCAAATGAACAATTGCGTATGAGGATGAATAACTAGGTTGTAAATCTGTAATATTCAAGGATTCCTTTTCTTCATCATCAGGTGAATCTCCTTGTAATTTTGCTCTAGAGTATTCATTTTCTAAAGCTGCAACCATCTTTTCACTTAATCTGTTCATCCCTTTTAAGATATCTATCGTCCCGTCACTATTTCCATTAACATCTAATCCAGGTCTCATTGTGAAGTGTGGTCTATGACCAAATTTGACGGGATCATCTTCTTCATTCCCATCAATATCAATAAATTTCTTTACTGGATGTGTCAGTTTTTCATCTTCCATTCGATCATATTCTTGATCTAAATTAATATATCTATCAATAATAACATCACCTCTATCACTTTGCATTAATTTTTCACCTCTTAATTTTCTAAACAATTTTGAAGAGAAAAATCTTGCCCAAAACTCTTGTTCTTTAAAATTCTTCGGTACATTATCGTCATAAGCCTTTTTCACAATTGGATAATTTTGAAAGATTGAAACAATTTTCTCTCTAGATAGATTCACGTTAACTTTATTTTCTGAAGAGGCCACAGGTTTAATTGTTGACAGGACATTATATGGACCCACACGTTGCGATGTAGATAAAGCAAAAGTTCTTAATAAAGGTATACGGGTAGACCAAAATTCCTCTGGAGATAAACCTGCATTCATTACAGTTTCTTGGAATGCTTTCATTAATAATTTATCATGTCTTAGAAGAGATTGTTGTAATTTCAAATTTACTAACAGTTTTCCTCTCGATAAAGAATCGTCTAATTGTGCTGTATTAATTAATGGAACTGAAACAATTGTTTGTGCCTCTAATGATTGATCATGTTTTCTTCTTTCATCATAAATTTCTTGATCTTTATATCTTGATATAATTTGTTGCAATGTAATTTTAATATTATCCATGACTTCTCTATTATTAAATGAAAACATATGAGTAATTGGTTTAATTGAAGTATTTTCAACAGGTTCACCTTCATTATTTTTTTGTTTCTTTTGTGGATCATCTTCATTATTTTCCCCAAGAGGTTTCCCAATCAATCTTAACATCATTTTCTCACTTGTTGTAGGTGTAGCTTGTAATTTATCTATCGTATCCAATATAATCGTATGTGTCTTATCACCAGAAGTAGATCTCCAAGTCATCTCAGCAGGTGACATATCTTCATCGATAGTGATGATCCCTGCCACTTTCTTATATGTAGCGGCACCAGAATGAGACATATTGGAGGATTAAGCCTGGAAGTTTGGTATACCTATGACTGATAATGATACCGTAGACCAAAGACCTAATAGTTATTATTATTATCTTGTTACTAATTTAATATCAAGTTTAAAATAGCTGACTATTCTTTGAAGTTGATTCTTCTCTTTTTTTGTTCCCTGAAAATGTTATATTGTTATTACGGGCTATAGAAAGCAATACAAAATAAAAAAGTATCAAGCCTTGCAATTTCTCGGTTAGAAGAAAATATAGCTAAATATATAGAGAGAAAGAGAGAGAACAATGATGCAATCGATGGCCATAGTTCCCTCGCTCATTATAGTTCTACTTCTGTATCATACCCACCAATGTATATATATATATACATTTACAGATGAAGTATAATTGTGAACCATGAGTAGCATAGCATATAAGCATGTCATTGCAGATTTATTCATCGTCAAACCAACAAATACCACATATCTTATATACATGTAGATTGAACGTAACAAATCTACCCCTTCACAACAATAGCAACGCACCTCTCCACAACAGTCGGTTAAATATGGTGTGTACATATATATATATATATATATACATTACATAAACAGAACTAAATCAAAATAACGCATTCCAGTTCCCTGCCCTACCCATCCATAACCTTGCATATCTCTCTCTCCCTTTCAATATCTTCTTATTACCATGACTATACATTCAACTTCATAAAAACTGTTCTCAATCTATTATCGAATTGCTTAGCGGCTATTGCATCACTTACTCAACGGCGAAACATCATGTTGCACGAGCTGTGCTATCCGGGTTACATCCAAAACCGCCATGCAAATATTTACTTCCCTTCTCTGTCTACCCACCACGAGGCAGAAGAAGAAAAGCGAGAGAAGCGAGAAAAATTTTCAATTGAAAAATTTCAGTTTCTTTCACTTTTCTTTCAGTACCGAAATATTTTGTAGTCAGTCTTCCCGCTCATCGAACAATTTTCATTCAACCAAACCAGCCAACCAACCATTAATTCTATATATATATATATAATTAACAATATGTTGCTGTACCAACATTCACTACTTGTATCTTTCGTATCAACTGACTCTAAGAAAGTACAGATCAGATCAGAACAGAACAGAACAAAATCATGTCTTCTCCAATTCTAGGTATCTCCTTCGGTAACACTTCCTCCTCTATTGCTTACATCAACCCAAAGAACGATGTCGATGTCATTGCTAACCCAGATGGTGAACGTGCTATCCCATCCGTCCTATCCTACGTCGGTGAAGATGAATATCATGGTGGTCAAGCTTTGCAACAACTAGTAAGAAACCCAACTAACACCATTGTTAACTTCCGTGATTTCATCGGTCTTGCATTCGCTGATGCAGATGTCTCTAGATGTGCCGCTGGTGCTCCAGCTATTGAAGTCGACGGTAAAGTTGGTTTTGCTATCAAGAGAGGTGAAGATATTGTTGAAAATATTACTGTCGATGAAGTTGTCACTAGACATTTGAACAGATTAAAGCTTGCCGCTGAAGATTACATTGGCCAAACCATCTCCAAGACTGTATTGACCGTCCCAACAGATTTCACCGATGCTCAAAAAGATGCTTTGAGTGCCGCTGCCTCTAAGTGTGGTCTAAGAATTCTCCAATTCATCAGTGAACCATCTGCCTCCTTATTGGCTCATGTCCATTCTTTCCCATTCAAAAAGGATGCCAATGTTGTTGTTGCTGATTTCGGTGGTGTTAGATCCGATGCTGCTGTCATCGCCATCCGTAATGGTATCTTCACTGTATTGGCTACTGCTCATGATGCTAAACTTGGTGGTGATAACTTGGATGAAGCTTTGATTGAATATTTCGCTGCTGATTTCCAAAAGAAAAATCAATGTAACCCACGTAAGAATGCTAGATCTTTAGCTAAATTAAGAACTAATGCAATCATCACTAAGAAGACTTTATCCAATGCCACCACTGCTACCATCTCTGTTGAATCACTAGCTGATGGTTTCGATTATCATACTTCTATTAACAGAATGAGATATGAATTGACTGCCGGTAAAGTTTTCTCTCAATTCTCTCAATTCATTAATGAAACCATTGAAAAGGCTAAGATGGATATCCTTGATATCGATGCTGTCTTACTATGTGGTGGTGTCTCTTTTACTCCAAAATTGGCTAACAACTTGGAATTTTTATTCCCAGAATCCGTTGAAATCCTAGGCCCACAAAACAAGGACGCTTCTAACACTCCAAATGAATTGTCTTGTTCTGGTGCTGCTCTACAAGGTAGATTGATTGGTGATTATGATGCCGATGAATTGAAGGAAGCTTTACAACCTGTTGTTTTAAACATTATGCATTTACAAAAAGCTATTGGTCTATTAGATGCTGAAGGTAAGTTTGTTCCAGTTATCCTACCAGAAACTACATACCCAGCTCAAAAGACTATCACCATTAAGAAAGCTAAAGGTGATTTCTTAGTCGGTGTCTACGAAGGTGAATCTTACATTGAAGAAAAGACTCTTGAACCAGAAGCTAAGCCAGAAGCTGATGAAGAAGACAGTGAAGAATGGTCCGATGATGAACCAGAAGTTGTGAGAGAAAAACTTTACAAGCCAGCTACCAAATTGATGGAATTAGGTATCAAGGACGTTACAAAGGGTCTACAAATCATCTTCAACATCAACAAGGATGCTGTATTGAAGGTTACTGCCAGAGACTTGAAGTCAAATGCTGTCGTTCAAGGTCAACTGTGAAAAATAGAATAAAAAAATAAAACTAATATAAATAAATAAATATATAACAACGAATAAATAAATTATACATCAACATAAAATGTTAATATAAATGTACTTTTTTGACTCATTTAATTAACCGGAGATGGACATGTCATATTTGCTCATTGAATAGACTGAGCCATTCTGTTTTATATATAGAGAGCTATACCGTTTCAGGCTTTCTTTCCCTTTATATTATTCATTCAAAATAAGTTTTATGTATATTGACTGCTGACTAAGTAAAGCAAGGTTGATTTAGTTTTATTAATAGAGTTTCCACTGCCAAAGATATGCTCTCTACGCTGTTTATCTCTTCAATATATCTCTATTTATAATGTAGTTCGTCCGATCCGATCCGTTCCCTCGAATCCCGCCGTAGAGACCTGTCTGTGTCATTTTTCAGATTTGTTACTTCATACAACTTTTAAGACAGGCGGAGAGACAAACCGAAACATGGGCTAATTCGAGAGATACATACATGCATACACAGTTCTATCTGATATGTTTCTTTTCCAAGATAAGATAGATTCAGATAGCGATGATATTGGAATAACTAATCTCAATTGGATCATATATAAGGAATGTACTAATAATTGAAACATTTTTTTTTATTTTGGTTTCGTATTTAGGTTGTATGTTCCATTACAACGGTTACAGTGAATATAGATCCTCCACGAAATACATAAGGTTTTATAAGAAGAATGACAATGTCTGCAAAACCTACTATACATGTCCTTGGGATGGGTTCCATGGGAACTTTACTCTCAGTTAATATGATTCGTTCAAGTAATGTTAACATTATCCCACTATTTAGAAATTTAGCTAAAGTTAACAAATTTAAAGAGGAAGCTCACTCGACAATTGGAATGAGAAAAGTTTATTTAGAAGACAAACCTTTATCCACTGCAATATTGAACACTGTTTATTGTCCAGAGACATTTCCAAAGGATAATATCATCAAAAACTTGATTATTACTACCAAGACATACCAAACAAAGGATGCTTTGACACCTTACTTGTCTTATATTAACAAAGATACCAATTTGATTATGGTACAGAATGGTCTAGGGGTGTTAGATGTCCTTAGAGATGACATATTTACAACTCCTAATGAAAGACCAAATTTGTTTCAAGGTGTAATTGCTCATGGTGCTTTCCAAGATCATGATTTTATTTTTAATCATGCAGGTTTTGCTGATATGAAGATAGCAAGATTACCTTGGGACGAACAAAATATCCTACAAACTAAGACCGTTGTGACTAAAGACGCTTCTGAGAATGAATTGGTTCAAATATTCATGGATGATGCAGTGAAAGAATCTCTAGATATCCATCATATGACTTATCAGGAATTATTATTGGGACAATTGTTTAAGTTCTTGATCAATTCTTGTATTAACTCCGTCACAGCTATTGTTGATGCCGATAATGGTGAGATAGTTGAAAATTGTAAACCCGTATTCAGATCGATAGTTACTGAGGCTTTAGAAATATTGAGAATTGCTTACAAACCATTATTTGAATATGAAACTAAATTTAATAATTCTCCAAATTATCCAGTGTTAAGTGTGGATAAGACCTTGGATATCGAATATTTGGTCACTGAAATTAACAGGATTGGTTGCATCTTAAATAAACATAATAGTAGTTCGATGAGACAAGATACAAGATACTTGAGAGACACTGAGATCGATTATATCAATGGGTATACTGTTCAATTAGCGGAGAAATTACATTTAGGGACTGGTTCAGCTAAAGTTAACAAAACCATATGTGAATTAGTTAATTTAAGATTGGGTCTCAATAGAAAGAGGGCAGCTGAAGGTGAATGGAAGTATAAATAATAATTAAATGTACATTTAAGAATTATTCAGAAAAATGCTAATTAAACAATAATATGGTTACTTATAGAAAATGCCATTTTTATAATTTTGGTTTTTATTTCTTTTTATAGAGAATTTTCTTTATTTGTGTAATAAGTAGTAAACAATCAACAAACTAGTGAAAACTTACTGTGAAATCTATAGTCATTCCTCTTTATTCACACCATAAGGACTAAAGTATAGTGAGATTCTCACGTGCAACATGGAATTCTTGGTCTTATTTTATGCTGAAAAATTATATGCTCTCTCTCACAACGGAAAAGTACAGTGACTTTAATTTTTCAAAATATTGTACTCATTAGGCGTATCGAATCAGCAAGGAAAGATTATATACACAACAGTTCCCACGTACAGACATCAATTCAGAGCTATTATTACCATCACGTCACTCAACACTAGTTCAATATAAATATATACTATACTACACATTGGGTGAATACCTAGTTTATAACAAAAACTTTGAAAACTTCAAGTACGTTGTCTTCCAATTTAGGTGCGATTTCTTGACTCCAAGAAAATAAAATTGGTAGAAAGATGAGCAGTGATACAAATCAAAGCAATTCAGCTATACCAAATAAGGGTAGCAAAACAAATTTCTTAAACAGTCAAAATATTTTAGGTATAGAAAGTTTTTCACAAATTAATATTACGAGTACGATACCAAACTCAGCACAGTCCACCAATGCTAATCCTTCAAAAGACAGTCATGCAAACACTACAATAACAAAAGATCAGGAAGAAATTGAAGAAACACAGAGTTCAATTATAATTCCACAACCTACAAACGTTGTAAATAAAAGCAACCCAGAAAAGACTAAACAGAAAACAGGTATTGCAAATATCGCAGATGTAGGGTACATACCGAAAGAAAATGAAGATGCAAGCGAATTAACATTGACAATACCTACAGAACTAAAGTCACAGATAAATACAGATCAAAATGATGTAGTATCTATTAACAGTGCCCCTGAATCGTCAGATACACACCCAACTGAAGAACGTAATGAAAATTCCAAATCAAAACAAAGGGAATCTTCATTTACAGTTAATTCTAGGCCAACAAGTAGTGAACCAATGAGTATAGCAGATATACAACCCCCAAATGGAATTATATTACAAGAGCCATTTGCAAATAATGACAAAGATACTGATACTTTGAAGATGAAACAATCCGATATGCCTCTTAAAATCCCAAGTATCGATATGATTACCAAGATAGATGAAAACTTTCAAACTATGAATAGAAGATGTAGAACAATTGAAGAAGAATTATTAAAGAGTAATACAACCATATCTGAAAGTTTAAACAGTATTTCTGAGCTAATGCAGAAATTTTTTAAGAATCAAGAAATTTTAAAAATGGAATTGGCAACCATAAAAAAATCTCAATTAAAAATCGATGTCAAGAATGTCAAACATATTTCAAATAAAATTAGACGAGAGAGACTGATTGGTTATGAAGATGATGTCGAATATGAAATTATATCAAGGAATTTACTTAGGGAGAGACCTACTTCATCTTCTAGGACAGAAGATGATCATAAGAGAAGGAAACTTTCCCCTAATGAACAACGTCGAAAAAACAAATCTAAACAGGTAAAACCTGAAAAACCAGTTAAACCTGTAAAACCTACTAAAATGCAAAGAATTGCAGATGAAGTCTTTCAAAAGTCACACCCTGAAATAGCAGAACCTTTAGATTCCAATAAACAGCATGTAGAATCCACCGAACAAACGAAGATCAAAGTCAATCCGATATCTCCAATAATAATTAATAATGGATCCACCAATATTCCTACAACTGCTCCTAATGCCATTTCTAATATGACATATAATTCTGGACCTGATAAGAATTCTGTAATCTACCAACATGATCCTTCTGCGCTTAATTTCAGACGTACAAACGATTTGTATTCGAATCCAGCTTCAAGTCTTGTAAATCTTAGTGCATCTCCTGAATTTAGTAAACAACTAAGCTCAGTTACGAAGAAATCTACTAATCATATAATAGAAATGAACCGGCCCGCTAGAATTCTTGGTGCACCCCATACATTAGGAGCAACGTCAACCTCACAAGTTATTCCAATTCCAGCCTCGAATCCTCAGTCTAAAATCAAACAGGAAGAAACTCCACTGTCTCTACCTAATCCAGCCACTGTTCGTGATATCCCAGACAATTATGACAACATGCATAATGACACCATGGTTGACACAGAATATGACATTCCTGAAAGTAATAATGATGTTCAGGATAGTCGTGTGGAGACAAATCCAATCAAAGAATCGACCGGTCAACCTGAGTTACAGTCTGAGCCTGAGCCCGAGGTAGGACTTGAACTTGAACCTGAGCCTGAATCTGTCGAAGAAATTAGAAAACCTAAAGTAAAGAATTTTAAATTAACGTTGGCAGGTAAACAAAAAAGAACAATACAGTTGTATGTTGTGGATGACGTCCTCTACACCGGTGATTCTCCGTACTCTGCCATAAGTCTAGTCTATTTTGTTGATTTGAAATATAGCGAGATACGTAGGACACGAGAAACTACAAGCATAAACTACACATTTGGTTTCCCTCATATGTTAATCGATGAAGGTGATAAGGCGATGGAAATCTTAGGAATGAATTTAATGACACCTGAATATCTTCAGAGTGTAGAATACTTTCTCGGTGATTTCCTACAAGCATGCCATTTGGTTGATGATAAATTAAATCCCGGATGTACTACAGATATATGGAGAAGATACCGTAATTTGTTTCTATTATTAATGAATTGGCGTCAATTAGCAAGAGAAAAACGTGGATTTAGAAGGTATACTATACTTCACGCAGTTAAGGAAATGGAAAATTTTAGGTTACATGTTAACCCTAGGGATTCGGCCACCACAGAACCATATGGACTTAATAAAATAAATCAAAGAAAGATTTGCGAGTCTGGTGCAGTAAGGGGTTGGATGTATCAAGTAGAAACAACACTTCCCGTTATTGGGCAAAATGGCATAAACGAATCAAATATTAATAACGCGTTGGATGCATTATTGAAACCACCACCTAACAACCCTGCTTTTGTACCTTACGCATTAGTGAAGGCACCTCAAGGTGTTGAGGTTGTATGAATGAAGTATGTACAATATATATATGTATATATTTAAATTGTGATAAAATTATTGTGACAGATATTCGGTAAGTACAATCGATTGTACTGTATTTTTCCTATTCCGGTTTCCTTCTAAAGCCATCGCTTTAATAGCAAAAATGAAAAAATTTGAAAAATTTTGCAATTTTCTATTGAAGTATAATAACAGGAATAATTGCAGGAGATGACCACATAAGAACATAGCATATTTTGAAAGAGAATCACAATCAAAAGTGTACTTAATCATTCGAACAATGTTAGTGGATCTAAATGTCAGATGGCCGCAGGAATCGTTCAGTAAACCTGCTAGTGAGAAAGATATCTCCGAATTAAGAGCAACATTATTAACCTTACATAATGTTGGGTATACACATATTGCATTAAATTTTACCGTTAGACATACAGATAAATTTCCTAGTACTCCAAAGGAAATGAACCCGATGGACATACAGAACCGTTTCGGGGAATTGATGAAAGGAACAGGTTTGAAAATATATTCTCGTTTAACCTTAATTATTGATGATCCATCAAAGGGTCAGTCCCTAAATAAAATATCTCAGGTGTATGACCTCATCGCCGCATTACCAGTTAGTGAAAAGGGTCTTACATTGGCAACCACCAGTTTAGATATTGATCTATTGACCTTTGATTATGGTAATCGATTCCCTACTTTCTTAAAGCACAAGAATATATGTGGTTGTGTCAAACGTGGTGTGAAAGTGGAGATAGTATATAGTTACACATTGAGAGACCTTGCACAACGTCGTCAATTTGTACAAAATGTACGTAGTGTGATACGTAGTTCAAGATCTAGAGGTTTAGTTGTCAGTAGTGGCGCCCGCAATTCTTTAGAGGTAAGAAATATACTTGGTGTGAGTGCATTATTACGTACACTTGGTTTGCCTAGCGACCAATGTTCAAAAGCAATGGGTGATACAGCAGGGTTAGTATTATTAAATGGTAGATTACGTACTAAAAGTTACAAACAAACCATTGCTATTGGAAATGGAGATGTAGTAGATGATCTAAATACATTAGGTGATGGTATTAAAATTGTGAAACGTTCTCATTCGTCTAATGAAACGGAGACATCGACCGCCAAGAAACCTAAAATATGATAAATATTTCGCATTATGTATCTTACATAACATTCTCATTATTAAAATAAAGATGAAACTACGCAATAGATGATACAATAAATTTCCGCATCAAGTATAAAAAGATGTAACATTATAAATTTTGTTGTGATAAAGAGCAAAATATGCACCTCTAACTAGACATGCAAACAATAATAAATCTAACTAACGCGAAATAATCCGTAATTATTGACTACGGTATATATATATATGTGTCTTGTTCAATCTTATACTGCATTATTACTAATTTAATTACCTATAATGGGAGTCATTGATGTGTCTTGTGAGTTGATATTTTCATGTTAATTTCATTACTCTGTTTGGTTAATAATTAATTAATTGATTGTTCTCAATAGACGAGAAAGAGAACCCGGGGGAAGGCGCACAGAATAACTCCACGAACAACGCGAAAAGCACAAGAAATGGGCTATGAGGGTAACGCCATCTAATTCTTTTTCTATAAGCGATATTTGAACACGGTGAATTTCCTGCAGAGCGACGAATATCCTTCTTTGCATTTTGAATTTTTTCGTGTTGAAAATATATCTACCGAATAAAATATTGTGGTGGTTTTACCAGATTAGGAAATTTTGAAAAAGTTCATTAAGAAAGATTTGAAAAATATATGTATTTATAAAATTTGTATAATCAAACAAGCTAATATTAGTCCTCGATCAATATATGTTTTATTCCTTATTGTTGACGTTGACATTGTTTTCTTTGCTTAAAATGGAAAACTGATGATTCCATCTCAAAGGATTTCGTGATTGTCTTTACTTAACTTACTCCCTATATATATTATATCTATATATATATATATAGAGAGAGATCCATTCTCACTAAAACTATTTAATTGTTAGATTTCAATATTGAAATAGAAATTTCCAAGTTATTTTATTAATCTAGTTTTTAATAAATTGTTATTTTGAAAAACTGCAATAAACAATATTATTGCTAACAGAGAAATATCAATATCAAAAAATAATAGTTCAAAACATCAAAAAATAACAGAAATTATCACATCATGTCAGTAAATGTTCTGCCTCAAATGAAATCCATTTGGATTGACGAAGACCAAGAAGCTGAAAAGCTATACGGCATTCAGGCTCAACAATTGATGGATTCAGGTAGTGATTATGATGATGAAGATGGAGAATATCATGGGATTCCAGATTTAATGTTAATCAACAGCGATAAACCAATCCTAAATAATAAAAAAAATATTGAATTATCTGGTTTGAAAAATGCGTCAAGTCCAACTAAATATCAGTCTCATGCTACTGAAAAGTCTAGTACTAATAAAAAATCATCTAGTTCGAAGAAATTTTTCAAAAAATTATTTAATTCAAGTAGTTTCAAACAAGAATCAAGTATGAAGAAAAGAAACATTTCTACGCCTTATCATTTTCAACATATCTCTCATGCAGGTGGTATGGATGACGATGACAATTCAAAAGAAGAAATTGAGGAGCAATCAGTAGGAGTCGAAAGATCGTTTGATCCAAAGGCCAAACAATTAAGTAGTATCTTTGTTACTGAATCCATCCCACATGCTAAATGTGACAGTCATCTATTTCAACAACATAATCGTCGTCGTAGTAACAGTAATAATATTAAGAGATCATCTTATTCATCATCGATTTATTCATCTACTACAAATTCAACTAAAGGTGATCGTATCAAATCTTCTTCAACTATGGCTACAACTATACTGGATAGATTCCCAACTAATTCTAAAAATGGACTATCATCTCGTAGCAATAATAATAGTTTGAAATCCAATGGTTACAACAAAATATCTAACGATACTATTAGACCTGTTTCGGAAGCGAGTCAAGAAGATTCGATTCAATTCCTGAAAGATTATAGTTTTCCGACTTTGTTAGAAGATAAACTTATTAATGATTTTGATAGTCATTCAATGGCAATGTCATTTTTAGATACACCAAAAGAAATTTTGACATTAATGCCTCAACAACTACCTCCAATGCATTCCCCTTCGTTATCAATTGACTCTAAAGTTTCTTCTATTATAGATACCCCATTGACTCAAATTAAAAGGAGAAATTCTTTACCATTAGCTCATTCTTTATCAACACCCGAATTGGAAAACATGTTATTTAAAGATAACTCACCAAAGAGTGCAAAAAGAGTATCTCTTGGCGATGTTATCATGTATTACAATCAAAGTAGTACATCTACTGAATCACCATCAACTTTTGCATCTCCAGACTTACATTAAAGAAGAAGTAGTTTTCTCTCTTCTTACCGCACCCGTCCAATTTAAACTTATAGACACTCATTAAAATCTCATTCATGCATTTCACTCGCTCATTGTATCATTTATATATCCTTGTTCATCACTTAAGTCATTCGTTCAGTTTTTTTTTAAATTGATTCTGTTATGAAGTTTTATATATACAATTCTATGTAACACATACTCTATAATAGACCTACTATTTATCCATTTTTTGGATAACGTCAATAAAAGATGTATATACATTATTACTGTTCCATATTTTCGTTGATTTTTTTGATGTTTTCAAGTAAATTGTTCCTACAATTGACCAAATCAAATATGACACTCACACTATTTTTAAAGTTTTTTTGCGATTGCCTTAAACTAGATGGTATCGATAACCCTGCTCCAAACATTCTAATTGGATCTTTAATTTTAGATGACCGTTCTTTTGTTTCTTGATGTATCACTTTTTTTCTTCTCAATTTAATTCCTTCCTTCCCTTCATCGTCATCAGATTTATTTTCGTCATTATTGGTTATAGTTTCATTCTCTTTCTTGAAGATGCAAAAGGATCCATCGTCCTTAATACGAGCTTCTATCAAACCTTCATAAGATTCATCATAATAATCTGATCCATATCGTCCTCTTAAAGAATCTTTATTATGAAAGTTTGCTCTTCCTAAATCAATAAAACCTTCAGAAATCGATTTTTGAAGTTGTTCTAGCAACATGTCATATGTTGACATCATCTCAAGTAATGTTATATATTGATCATCGTTGTTTCCGCTCATTGTATTTCTTCTGTAAATGATGTGCCACCTAACACTAGCGTTCTTCTTACTGAGTGTGTTTTAGGAAATTACATGTTATAGTAGTTCTGTTGATTCATTTTTTTTTCAGATGACTGTATAATTTTCCAATAAAATTATTTGCGTAATAACCTTTTGACATTATGAAAATATAAAACGTAAAACTCTATACTTGGAAAAGCAATTTTTATTTGAATATATGTATATCTCTTATAAGGAGTATATATTATTTACTTTTATTTACATGACAACTACTATTTCAAGTAATTAATATGTTAATATGGTTTTGTTCGATCACCGTCATATCGAGGATATATCTTACCCTTTTAGCTTTTCATTTTGTCTCTGTTCAGCTAACCATTTAGCCTTCTTTTCTTTTCTTGTTCTTTCTCCACCAAAGAAAGATTTCTTACCTTTATTTATCGCTATGATTTCTTCTCCATCACGAAACTTCTCCAATTGGAATAAAATATATTTACGTTGTTGTGTAGGGATACCTTTCTCCTTCATGACACGAGAATCCCATTTAAATAAATTATCCCATTGGTTTTCATATGTATCCACAAACTCATTACAATTTCTTCCAATGGTTTTTAGGAAGCTTGCTACATCAGGTATTTGTTCTGTTTGTTTAGGAATAGGGTGAGGTATCGTTTGTGTTCTTAAAGAGTGCAAAGCTCTTATGCTTGTACAGTTTCTTGCTATAATATTCCTCAACATGTTGCTAAATGCTTATGTATATGCGGTATATATCTTTCTTTCCTCTATATGTTGACTAGCTTGTCGTCCATTTAATACGTTTTACTTTGCAGTTTTATCAATCTCCCATTTGTAATATTATTTCCCGTTCTCTCTCGCTCTTGGTACTATTTTTTTTTTCACTTCCATGGCGTGGAATAACCAGTTAATTAAAACCATTGGAACGTTCGATATATTTATCGATAATATAAAAAGAATAAACTACAAAAGGTACATCTATGCATATATCTACCAATAGAAGTATAAATTTCTCCAAGAGTGCTACTTAGAGTTCTATACCTATATACATACAGAATGAATACCCCGCTTGACGAACTACAATGGAAATCACCCGAATGGATCCAAGCATTTGGACTAAGAACTGAAAATGTTTTAGACTACTTCTCTGAATCACCATTCTTTGATAAAACTTCGAATAATCATGTAATTAAAATGCAAAGACAATTCTCCCAGATGCCAGGAGAGGCTCCACCACCACCCAATGGCAAACAAGAAAATGAGAATGGTTCTCAGGAAAGCAATGGATCCGATACACAATTTAATTCATCATTATTACCTCAACATGATTTCAATCAGGGACAAACAGAATTTAGTCATGTGGAACCCAGTAGGCGAGATGTTTTAACAAAATATCCGATGTATGCTGCATTAGAGAGAGAACTCTCGAAGTTGAAAGGTGTCGAATATGTTCTGGCGTGTGTCAGAGAGCCAGATTTCTGGATCATTAAGAAACAGAACCGTCTTTCAAACAATGAAACAGATATATTACAAGATTATTATGTTATTGGTGCAAATGTTTATCAGGCTCCTACAATGTTCTATATTATACAGAATAGATTAATGTCCACAAATTATCATTTATCGCAGACGATAAAGAATTTACATAAATTAACACAATTTCAACCTTCTCATGGTATGCAATTTAAATCTACTGCATCGTTATCTAGTCAAACTGTAATGCCTAATGGTTCTACAGTAACGAGTGTCCCTGCGACGGCAGCTACTACGGCCACAACAGGAACATTTTCTTCGGTGACCACGACGAATACAGTTGCCCAAACAGCTGGTTCTGCTCAATTTGATAGTTCCAGAGCTAGAGATACAATTACAAAGGATATGATGGATAAACTAATGATAACAAGCATAAAGTCCAAGCCGGAATATATTCAATGAGATGTGATACGAGAGAAAACAGGTGTGAGAACAGAACTAAAATAGCTTCCATCCCCAAAATATTATTATAAACTTACATATATACATCACTATAGAATTGTTGTAGTAAATCAAGTTCAATCTTCCATATTTTTGTCTTTTACCATATTCAGTAAAATATGATATATATCGTTATTATGTATTTGTTTCTCAATTCTTTGGTCGGTTCGGCCAATTTGTATGCAAGCTTATCGAGAGGACGGCGGAAAAAGAAGACTTTCACCTTTCGTTTTATATAAAGATGGAGGAAACACGTTACAATGATGAAAAAGAAGGATACTACAATTATAATAACTTTTCGTCAACATTTTACTTTAATGCATCTAGTAATTATTAAGTAATTACCCAAACTCAGGTACAACTATAAACTTTTGTTTTATCAAGATGAAAATTTTCCAGTACGCTATAACTTTCGTCACTCTCTTCACATCAATTGTCCTTGCCGTCGACCCAACCATTACCCAAAAGGTTTACTTCGACATCGAACACGGTAACGAAAACGTTGGTCGTATCGTTATAGGTTTATACGGTGACGTAGTTCCAAAGACTGTCAAGAACTTCTACCAGTTAGCTATCTCTGACGATGCCGACATGGGTTACATCAGTTCTATTTTCCATCGTGTCATTCCAAACTTTATGATTCAAGGTGGTGATTTCACCAATAAGGACGGTACTGGTGGTAAGTCCATTTACGGTAAACGTTTTGCCGATGAAAACTTCACTTTAAAGCATGACAAACCAGGTAAGTTATCCATGGCAAATGCTGGTAAAGATACCAACGGTTCTCAATTTTTTATCACTACTGTAGTTACCAACTGGTTAGATGGTAAGCACGTTGTCTTTGGTGAAGTTGTTGAAGGTATGGATGTTGTCCATTACATTGAAAACGTCGACACCGACAGAAGAAACAAGCCACTAAAGGATGTCAAGATCGTTGCCACTGGTGAAATCACCGACGATGTCAAGAGAGATATCGCTGAAGAGACTTCCACAACTGTCTCCACTTCTCACGATGAATTCTAATAGGAGTCACTGATCATCTTATATAGATATATATATAGATACTAGTTTTAGATTCAATTTTAGCACTTATAATTTGTTACCCTCACTGATCACACGTGACTTTTCTACCAAAATTTTGTTTTAATCAACAAGAGACAACTATTGATACAGTTTATATATATATAGAACTTCAAATAGGAAGTTGAAAAACTTGTCTTGTTGGTATGCTTTGCCAAACAAACGAACACTAGTATAATAAAGACACTGTTTACCTTTAGCATATATAATTATACCAACGGCAACACTACACACTATTACAAAAAATATACATATAGCTAAATAATAATCTGGTATTGTGTATATTTTTCCCACTATTAAATTATAAGCTCCCATCTTTTTTTTTCTCTTTCTCTCGTTCTTTTTTCCTATAGTAAAGAGAAGACGAAAAGCTCCATACATAGTGAAAGTTAATAACAAACCGCTGTGCGTCCTTCTAACAGTTAAATCATAATAAGAATAAAATATATTGATAGATAGATCATACCTTCATTTATCTAAAGATATATACACTTTTTTTTTCAATTGACAGTTATAAACGATATTGAACTGGTTTAACGTTTCATATAATTAGAGTGATACTAGTTTTCTTTGTATATCATGGAACAAACATTTCGCGCAGATCTAACCCCAATACCTGACAATGATAAGAATATAACGGTGATCAGTAATGATCCAGTGCAACAACAACAACAGCAGCTGCTGCAACCGCAACAACTACAGCTGCATCACGAAGAGGATTCATCTACTTCTTCTTCGACTAAAAAACCCACAAAGAGAACACCCGCCTGTGCACAATGTAGACGTAGAAAGATAGGTTGTGATAGATTAAGACCCTTTTGTTCTAATTGTGTGAAATATCATAAGGAAAGATGTATTTATCCGGAAGAAGACTTAGAAGCCTTCAATGAATATATTAATCAACCAGCTGTAAATAAAAATCATAATGATAATAATAATCATTCTGAAAAATCCAGTGATAAAGCTGTTGGCAACAATTATGGTGGTAATAGAGCTACTTTTGAAGTCAACTCTATGAAACCTGGAAATACAAATATGATAAACTCGAATAATACAATATCATCAAATTTCAACGATATGTCTACTACATTTAGCGTACAACGGATGCCGATGCAAGCTCCTCTTATGGTTCCTTCTTCATCTTCTTCACAATTTCCTGTAAATACAGCAATGATACCATCGGGATTAAATACTCAATCAGCCTCTCGTGCAACGACAATGTCACCAATGCAAAATGTACCTTTAAATCCAACGATTCAATTAATGAATAATAATGAAAGTTCATCTGTAATGAAAATGGAACAACAATTAAAGTTTCATAATGTTCAAAATGCTCCTGTATATGAGCCACCTGTCCTAGTTCAATTACCTGTTGCGGAATCACCAAAAGTAGTGAAACCTTCAAAGACTAAAAATTTACATCATGGTCAACACCATAACGCAATTCATAGTAACAATAACCTTAAAAGTGTTGCACAACCAAAGAATGTAGTATCTATGGAAGATATTGGTGCTTATAATACAAAGACTCATATGTTAAAACAATTAAAATATTGGGAAAGAAAACAGAAAGCCTTACCAATTGCGAATAGTGACCCTACAGAGTATAGCGTAATGCAATCTACATATAAACAAAAAGATTTATTATTGAAGGAGATGAAACACCTAAAATATAGATTTATTGAATTACAAGAGAGAAGAAGAAAAACATTCCCTCAGAACGTAACTAAAGTAGCATATTTGAAGAAAATTCCTGTAATGCCAATACTTCAGGCTACTATCACTGAGGATATTAATTCGAAAAATGATACTATTAATAGTAATGAAGATAATTCTGGACAACTAATTCGTGAAAGTTATTTAGGTTCAGTATCTGGAGCAGAAAAATTAACAATAACTAATCTCCATTCTAATACTGAAAATAAACTAGGTGGTGATTTATTGTTGAAGGATACACCGAATACTATTTTCACTATAAATTATATGGCAAATCGTGATACATTTTTAGCGAAATACTATAATAAATTGCAAACATATATCATATTAAATTTTAAAGAACAATTAACCCAATATAAACAGAAACAGTTCAATGCAACCAATAAACAGATGGGTAACTCACCCATAGAAAATGATCTATTGAATCGTTTACTCGAGAAATTATTCGATGATATAGATAGAAATGACAGAGGGAAACATTCTAGATTATCAGGCTTTAATGAATTTTTATTCTCTATATTAGAAGTTGATAATATGGATATTCAAATGTTTAAGGAACGATTATTGAGTCAAATGAAGCGTGCTTATCAAGATTCGGCATGTACTACATTTAAAAATTATTTTTCCGAAGTTTCAAAATTTGGTACATTATTAATTGTCTTAATAATTTATTTGATGGATAATAGTATTGGTAAGGATCCAGAGATTGAAGTATTAAATAGAAAATTGAGTCATATTGTTAACGAAATTGAAAGTATTAATGATAAAACGATATTATTTGAAGATTTATCAATTATTAAATTTTTATCCTTAAAAAATTTATATTATGATATATTTGAAGATGATGTTCGATCGAATAATACCAATTATAATCAAGATGTCTATTTAAGTCAAAATTTCCAATCTAATCAAATGACAGCTGATATGAAATTTTCTATTTATTCTCATTATATGACTAGAAATGCATTTATTGGTAGTTATCCATCATTAGTGTCAATAGACATGTTAGAAGCATTGTTATTAGAATGTAAATATCCAGTTATTCGTAGGAAAGCTCAAACCAAGTTCTGGGAAACATTAAATAAAATAACTGGCATGATTCAGAATCAAAATTCAACAAATATGTCATCTATCAAGGAATTGATGGAACATTATGTTCAATTTGAACAAGATAATTTAGGAATAAACCATCCGTACGATGATGGCGATAGATCTGCTAAAAACGGAATTCCTTCTATATTAGAGATTGAAAGTTCATTAATCATGCGTTCAATATATGAAAGATGTCGTTTATTTATTAATTATTACTTATTACTAGAATATGAGAAGTTGAAATTGCATGATAGATTCAACAAAGTATTATGTGAATTAAGTTTGTGCATTTGTAGTAGTTTTAAAGGACAATTAATAAGAAGAGATTATCTTCGTAATTTAGATAATTTTGATGGTAGTAAAACGATGTTTAATAAGAATGATTTAATAGATTTGGAGATTGTTTGTGAGATGCTATTTTCTTTAGGGTTACGTTTAAGTTATAAACCATCCACTACTGATTCAATGACTATTTCGCCAGAAAATGATAATAATCCTAATGATATATCTGTTGCTATATCTGTTGTCAAGGATAAGATAAGAAAAATATTAATTCAAATAATTCTTAGCTTAAAAAATAATAAAACCAGGAAATTAAGAACTGGGCATAATATTATGTCCAAACGATTAGAGAAAAAATTATTAAATTTCGTAAAGACATTAAGTGAAGAAGATGGTGATAATAATAATAGCAATATGAAGTTGAACAATGGTATAACACTATTAAATTTATCTGAAATTACTAAATTTTCAGAAGAGATCAGTAGTATCAGTGATATTATTAGTTCTGAGGAAAATGATAATACGTTCCATTTAGAATATAAAGTAACTCTTGATATTGTACAAGATGATTTAAAGACTCATAAGAATAGTTACGGACTTACAAATGATAGTTTCAGTAGTGTTTTCGGGGCTATGTTTCAAAAATGAAGTATACCTATAATATCGAAGTCAAAATAAGATATTTTTATTTTTATTTTGAGCAACTCTTTGACCTACCTTTCTTTAATATTTACATAATTGATATAATTTATTTGTATTTGTGTGTAATTATTTAATTATAGAACATTTATATTAAATGTAATAGCGACAATAACACAACCCAGTACATGGAACTTCTAGTTATACTTGGTTCATGAATTCTTTTAGAAGTTTGTTACGGTTGTTCTTACTAGTATTACTATTGTGATGTGTAACCCTTCTTTGTTGTATCCAAGTACATTAAAAAAAAAATTATTAGCGGGGCTCCACCCTTTAACATATGGGACCTGTCTTTCTGCTTACGTTTCTCTTACCTCGGTGTTTTATCCTCTGCCTCCAATTATACTATATATTTTTAATTTGTATAGCTTTTGCATATGCATAAAGGGGGAAATATGTACATTAGTGTTCTTAATATTACGTCACACCCACACCCCGCATATAAACATTTTAATTTTACGTCATTTTTTGCATATATTAAACAGAACACGTTTTAGAAAATACTGAAGAAGATGAGAAAACTAAATTCAAATAGGGTAACTCTTTCCTAATACGGTATATGTGGGATAGCCATGTGCGTCCTACCTGGGTTGCCGTGGCCCTTTTCTAATTCTATTGCTTCAATCCCACATTAAAAAAAAGAGAACCAACACCACTAAATACCAGCAGACAACAAGGTATAGAGGGAGAGAGAGGGGAACTCCCTTTATTGTGTCTTGCAACTAATACCCTATGTTTAGCCCCTACAGAAAGAAAAGTGATAGTGGTGGAGTTTCTATTCTATTCTTCGGCACTGTGTGTCCCTCTCTCTCTATCATTATACACCATTTCTACTGCGTTTTAACTAGAGGCCAATTTAATTGGACTATTAAAGCCATTATTTTAATATAATATAATTACGACTAGTAATAAAGGAAGAAATTAATGTGTTTGTTGCAGTACTTGACAATTTAGCCTTGTTTAGTGGGTTACTTTCATTGTTTTCTATTAATCCCTTTTGTATGAGTAGTAAGTAGATGGAGGGAAGGATTTTGTAGTTGTCAGTTTTTGCTGATGTTTCTCAGTGCGTTGTCAGGTTAATTCTTAGTACAAAAAACAGGCAACGACACATAAATAGTTTACTACTGGTATTATAACACGCATATTAAATTTTAGTGTTATATTTTATTATTATAATTACTTAAACAAATAAATTTGTACATACATTAATTACTATTACTAAAAGGAATATAATGAAAAATTCTTGCGGATCTATCTTTCTTTACTATTACATATAGTCTCCTACATGCTCACCAAATGTATATAAGTAACTTAGTTTCCTTGACAAAACTTTTTTTTGTTTGAAAACTTCTTTTTTCTCTTAGTTTATAGATGTATATGTATGTATATAGTGACAAGACATAAGGGAATAAGGGTCCATATTTCATCCTCTCATATACACATACACAGAGACACAAAAAAATTTATATACATATTTAAATTTTGAGTTTGAGTTTGATATTTTTGTTTTATTTGATTACATTTTACCATAATGAAACCATCAACTATTGTTATTAAATTAGGGTCTTCTTCTTTAGTGAACCCTGACACTAGAGAACCTAGACTCTCCGTAATGTCTAAGATGGTAGAAACTGTCGCTATTTTGAAAAGACAAGGTCATAAAGTTGTGATTGTCTCAAGTGGTGGTGTAGCTATGGGTCTTAATGCTATGAGATTAGCTGAAAAACCAAAAGAAATCGCTGAAGTTCAAGCTATTGCTGCTATCGGTCAAGGTAGATTGATTAGTAAATGGGATATGTTATTTCAAGAATATGAACAAGAAATTGCTCAAATTTTGTTAACTAGAAATGATATCCTGAATTGGAAACAATATAAAAATGCTAAAAACACAATTTTAGAACTTTTAAAAATGGGTGTGACACCTATTGTTAATGAAAATGATACTTTATCAATAAGTGAAATTGAATTTGGTGATAATGATACTTTATCTGGTGTAACTGCTGCTTTAATCGAAGCTGATTATCTCTTCTTATTGACAGATGTCGATTGTCTATATACAAATGATCCAAGAATAGATCCTGAAGCTAAACCGGTTATTACTGTGGATATGGATAGTAAAATTAATCCCTTAAAAGATGTAAATACATCAAGTGGTTCAGGTAGTAGTGTTGGGACAGGTGGGATGAGAACAAAATTGATTGCTGCTGATTTGGCAACAAAAGCTGGTGTGGTTACTCTAGTTATGAGATCCGAACAACCACAAGAAATTGTTAGAATTATAGATTATATGGAGACTCAGGATTATAAAAGTCTCTCAAGTGATGAAGAAGTAGCTTTATTAAATGATCTTGGTTTACCTTTACATACCAAATTTTTGGCTATTGATAATGATTTACGTTTAGAAAATAGACAATTTTGGTTATTACATGGTCTTGTTTCAAAGGGTTCGATTATTATAGATAAAGACATATATGAAAATATTATTGAAGAAAATAATAATAATAGTAACACTAATGATTTAGAAGCTGAAAATGATAATGAAAATGAAAATTCAGATAGTGCGTTTACAATAGATTATCAAGGTGGTTTACCTGCATCTGGTATTATTGATATTCAAGACACTTTCCATGAATTAGATTGTGTGAATTTGAAAATCGGTAGAAGATTATCAAATGGTGAATTGGATCCTGAATTCCCATTACAAACTGTCGGTAGAGCAAGATGTAATTATACTAGTACTGAATTAAATAAAATTAAAGGGATTAATAGAGGTGAAAGTGTAACAGATTTCTTAGGTTACTCTGGTAGTGATTCTGATGAAGTGAACGAAAATGAACATACTCATGTTATGAGACAATCTGCTAATGAACAGATTATCGATAAGTTGGCCGATGGGTTACATGAATGTTGTATTGCTAGTAGAGAAAATTTGGCATTTACACCAGTTTAAGAAACCAGTGTTTTTTTTTATTTTCAGTTTTTTCTTGATTGATTGATTGATTATAACAAAATTGTGCGACACTAATGAATTGTGTATGGTTTTCTAATGTTTTTTTTAATTTTTTTTATTATTTTTTATTTCCTACATATATATACCTACATATTTTAAGAATACTATATGAATAAATAATAGCCTACGACATATTTTTTTTGTTTAAGTGTGTCCAACATCTATTCTTAAACAGTTCATATTGTTATCTTTAGTTCGTATTATTGAATGCATTTATTATTGTTTTTCAGGAAGCATATGATTATATAAAAATATAAAGTTTATGTTGTTTCTTGATGAAAAATGTTTTGAAATTTGAAAAATTCAAATTCTCTGATTTAATGAAATTAGGTAAAGGAATTTCCAATTTTGATTCATTGAACTCTTGAAGATTAATATTTTTCACAAATAATGAGTTCTCATTAGTATTATAGGAAAGCTCTAAATCCAAAGAAGAATCAAGTTCCGATTCAATTTCAATCTTCAATTTATATGTGGTAGTATCCTTTGTCTGTCTCATAGTCACATTGAAATGAACATCCTTCTTTTCAATCTTCCCTGGTGCTACTATTTCATTAATGATAGGTTTATTTTTAGTCACCGAGGTGTTTGATTCAGTGATGTCTTGAATTAGTGAATGAGAACGACCGTTTTTTGTTGTTGTAGTTGCGTTTGGAAATAAAGTTTTTAATCCATTTGTAGAGTCCTCTATTTCGTCATTATCTATAAGATCTCTCTTCATTTGTAGAAACCCCAATGCGCTATCCTCTTGTTTGTTTTTATTTGATTGATCCGTCTCCTCTCCACTTGTTATACTATCATTTCTGATCTCTAGTACTGGCAATTCCTGACCTTTAAATTTCATCTTGGGAAACTTAATGGCATCCCTATGAATCATGACATTCTCTCTGATCTCGATACTCTCAATACACCATTCCACCAATATTTGTTTCAACTGGAAATTATTTACATTATTAATTATATCCACCAGAGAAGAATTGATAATACAGTCAGACACCATACATATATCGCCTTTCTTATCAGTGTCCTGTCTCATTTGCGACGCTACAATTGGGATCTCCCACTCGTTGTTCATGATTGCTGTATATGTATTTTGTGGATCAAATGGTTCACGAGGAGGTGGCACATTTGTGGCATGACATACATTAATGAACAATTTCGATTGTGGATCAGATAATAATTTCGATTTAATGACAAAGATTGGCTCGGGGGTGATTGTTATAACATTGTTCTCATCAGTGGCTCTTATATAGTCGTTCATTGTCCTGGGTAGTTCTTGTTTGTCGGTATTTTGCAACGGTAGACAGATATAATTCTGTAGTTTTATAATAATTAGTGTTTAGAAGTTTCTTCAAATACATGAAACTTCGTTATGTATTTCATTTTTTGTATATTTGTTGGGAGGTATGAAACTTAGTAGCATCGCTAAATTTCTTATTAAAGCTAGCTTGAAAAACAAAAAGTTGTTAGAGCAATGCTAAACTTTATCTAAATTAACAAAACCATAAAATAAGCCAAAATAATGAAGATCATATGACGAAACAATAACAGTTTTTACAAAGACTTTAAGTGCATATCTCAAATATTGTAATTATCTAATGATATTATCTATTATTTAATATCCTAAAGCTTTAAATAAATATATATCTTACATGAATGAATTGCGACTTAAATTGTAATACTGGCAAAAACGTCACTCCTTATTAATACGAGTCCCATAAAGGTTTCAAGGAACTATTTGAACAACACATGATACGAAAAATATAACAACAAATTTTACATATCTATCTAGAAGGCGCAAATATATACACATTTTGATGATTAGATAATTAGATGATAACAATCTCGTCAGAACAAAGGACACTTACTGCCTGTGGTGTCGTTCGAATCCAACTCAAAGATTTATTGCAAGCACTGCAATATCAACCCTCGAGGATCATTGACGCTCATCAAGACAAACAAGGTAATTTCTACATACCAGGGTTTCAATACGCCCTCTGGCAAACCCTGGATCACCTCAAAGTAAGTTTGAAGTGTATCGAGGACACCATGAAATGTAACAGAAAGACTGCTGTTCTGTGATTTTAGAACCACAGTTTTGAGGGAATTAGTTAATTAACTTGCAACCGTTGCTATCTCCCAGACGAAGTAACATATAGAAGAAGTATGTTACTCAAAAGTGAAGTTATTTGCTTTCTCTTTTGCCGCCTGTCGAGCCACAAGGCGGCACCAGAGATTAGGGGTACTGCTCTAATACTGGACCAGAAAATATACGCTGTTAACAGCCAGAATGTATAACAACAACAACTACAACAATAATATACACAACCGTTTGGCGATTTGGTAACTCACTAAACGTCATGTATTGCTTTCAATCGCTTTCTCAGCTTCCATGGAATCTAGCTTACAGTTACACCCATTGTGGGTCTTTGTAGAACTTGGCACATATTGTCTGAATCACGATACCTTGCTATCCACCTCTCTCTCACGTGAATGAGATAATTATAGTACGAAATATGTGTATCTTAATATATAAATGCGAGAAAATTACTGTACCTATGAGCTATGAGACATAACCAAATATATTTCCTATCATTCTTTTTCTCTGTAGCTTCGACGATAAATTCGTGGTTTAAACACATCAAAAATAAATAAATTCGGAGGGAGGTCAGGTCGTAAATGACACATAATTTAACTCCGAATAAAAACATATTCAAATATTATTGAATAAGATGAAGATATCAAGTGTAGTAAAATAAAAGAGGGGATTTTGCAGGGACGAATAAAACACAGGATATCAAGATTTATGAGTGAATCAAAGTCTTGTCCTTTAAACCGATTTGTCTAATGAGAGAAATAGTTTTCCGCGTTTTATCAGTCAAATTTCCAATTTTATAATTATATGTATATTATTTAATAGCATATATTTACTATAGAAGAACTCCTTGATAAAAATATATTGTGATCTTGGAACATATTTAAGATTAATTGCAATCTTAAAATAACTCGTCAATAATAATGAATTATTTGATCCCAAACACTGGATGGAACGGATTCGGGGCTCAGTTGTAACATTTCGAAAAATTCCAGTTAGTTAACTATTTTATTCCTCTACCCACACGTTCTTAATTTAAGTAGTGATGAATGTTCAGTCTTCCCTCTAACAATTCGAAAACTACTAACTAAATACAATTAGAAAGGCAAAATTATCACATATAAGATTCAAAATAATTCTACTAACAATTTTAAGATTAATGTGCCACCAAATTAATGATGATGATATATATGGATATGTAATTAGATTAATTATTAGATTAGATGCTTCATATAGCGTAGATCAATTATTACCAATATTATAGTTAGTGTTTAGAGGTAATTCATGGTTTAATTGAAAACTAAACTAACATACTGCGTCATGGAAGGGACAAAAATTCTTACCCAGATATGAGTTATCATTATTATTGCTAACATTATTCAAGTTGTGCAATTCTTGCATCTTGTGAGTCTTCTTAGTAAACCAACTCTTGATACACTTATAATGGAATACACATAGACATTCTAATCTTCCAACTTTTTGTCCCGGTAACATTTCTTCGAAACATATTGGACATTCTGGATACTCTTCATTTTTCTCTTCTCTAACAGGATCCTTAGGAATCTTATATACAAGCATTCTATTTTTAATGGATGGATTATGATCATTCCCATCTGGTGATGCCATACCGTTTTGTTGATTAATTTTATGTTGTTGAATATTTTCTGCTTGTTCAATACATGATTGAATATGATCTCCTTGTTCTTCCTCATTAGCGAGCGTTGTTAAATCAAAATTACAAATAGGACAATGTGAGTTTTCTTCTTGTTCTATATCATTATTAGTCCTCGAAGAACTTTCAGTATTAGAATCTATTTGATGAGAATGTTCTGTAATATTATTATTTTTCACATTACCAGGTATAGTTATGATCTGATCACTCCTCGATGTTTCATTATCTCCAACAACGCCACTTTGAATTACCGAATGAACAGTTTCTGGATTACCGTCATTCTTTTGCCTTGAAGGTTGTATTATTAAATTGGAGTTCTTTAATGAAGTATAACAGGAGATGCAAGTTCTGTAAGAAACCACCTTTGATGTCGTCTCATCCATACGTGTATCACTAGAATCAGTGTGAACATCCCCATTTCTTCTAACTACTTTCACTCTGGAGGTGTTATATTTAACAAAACGATTGGAACAACTTCCACAGAATATTCCACCGCAACATCTACAATGATGCCTCCGTATTATAAAATCAAACTTCGTACCACAATGTAAACATGCTTTAGCTTCTTTATCAGGTTGCCATATGGCTATACTGTTAACATACTGATACATATCTGGGGTTGGTTCCGTCACTGAACTGGGACCTGCCTCCATGATTGAATAACTGTAACAATTAAAGTAATATTGATAGCGACGTGAATATACACGGTATGATAATAATGATAACTGGAGTATCGATAGATATAACGGGGTTTTATACTCTTCTGGCCTTCGTTCGAGTTTATCTTTCTATAATAAACTGGAGAGATAAAATATTTATAGTCTAAAAAATCATTTCATGTCATCCCATCCCATCGCAAATATATGTATACATTATATATATTTAATTTTGCCTTTCAATTCCTTCCTTCCCATTAATCAATCTAATCAACTTTGTTGTACTTTCCCGTTAATCTGCCACACAAAACAGCCGCTTTTTGGGTCTGCGCGAGAGAGAAAGCCAACAAACAAATTTTGTCATACAAACAATCACACTGAGTGAATAACGGTAAGGGCTGACTTTCCCTCTTCATGTAGTTTGATGATGATGATTCATGGAAGTAGTCCTATATAGAAACGTGCCATCTTTTCAAGTGTTCTGTTTAAGTACATAGTAGCTGATATTTCAATGCATCTCTATAAATACAAGCGCTCTAAGTTTACCTTACTATGATTATCTCCGATTATAAAGCATTGCGTTGGTTGACGAAGGATCTGACATCATTATACCATGTGAAAAATTTTCAAAACCTAGTCAGTGATCAATTGCTTTTTCTTCACAATAAACCACCGATTGGTCATTTAAATATCAATGAGCATTTCTTATTCTTCAATAGGACAAACAAAAATTTATCCAAGGATGGATACTTCAAAGATATATCACCTGAACAATTGATGCCAAAATACAAGGATCAAGCGTTTAAGAGACGTATGTGGGCAAAGGGTTCAATCATACAATATGAACCACTTAAATTCAATCATGAGTATACATGTTTGGAACATGTTAAGAATGTGAAGTCCTATAGGGGCGATACTTTTGTATCCATTAACCGTGATATCGTAGACATAAATCGACAAGTTAAATTATTAACTGAAATAAGAACTTTAATATATACGAATTCAATACCAAGACCCAATAATATAATTAAACATGTAAATAATACGGAGGCTGACACTGTAATTGGTCAATTCACATTCAATGAAATGGATATTATTAGATATAGTCAATTGACATTAAATCCACATAGAATACATTGGGATAAAATTCATGCGGTACAACACGAACTATATGATGATATAATAGTCCAGGGACCCTTCAGTACCCAGATTCTTACACTCTTTGCAGAATCATATATCGGTCAACCGATTCATAGTTTGAATTATCGAAATTTAAATTATATCTATCCTGGAACTACTGTAGATATATGTCTCAGGATCAACGATACTGATGAAACCTATCAATTCTACATGAGGGATTCTCAAAAACCTGAGAAAGTATACCTATTTCTTCAAGTCGGATCTCCATAGTATACATATATATATTGATCCTCTTTGTTGCCCCACTATAACTTTTTTCATGATCGATCATAGTGTAATACGAGTGGAGTGGGGAGGTCGACTTTCTACACAAATAGAGAGAGTGAGAGAGGGCATAGGGTCAAACTCTGGTTCGGAATATTGCATGCGAACAATAGTAGCAACCGTTTCTGTGGTGATAGTGATTAGTCCTTGGTCCTTTGTGCTCTCTGGAGGTTTCTCATGCTATTGATGTGCGGATGGATTGCCTTCAATCTCTCGAGGCAAACTGACAAGAGAACGTCACTAATTTTATCTAATCCACAGAAAAGGGCGTAGCACTTCCACCCCTAACCGAGTTCAGAAAACTGAAAATTTTTTATGACGATCGACAGATGACATCGAGAAAGAGAGAAAGTTTCTTCAAAATGTCGAGCAAATGAGCAGGACAGCAAGGGGGGGTTGAATAGTTAGGAGCATACACTCACGAAGGATATATCTTTCTATTACAAACATATATATACGATATATAAACTCTTCTTAGTTCATTCACACATCTATAGATATCAATTGATCCATTTTTTTTGTTTAATAATTAAAAGAATCAAATCAGCGATTCAATACTATATACCATGTCCAACATCAACGATAAACTACCAGACATTCTTCAGGAAGCAGTCCTGATGGAATCTGTTCCTGTCCCAGACCATTTCGTCAAGGTCGAAGGTATCGACTACTCTAAGGAAAAAGCTACTGATATGCGTGCTACTGACTTGATTGATGCTATGAAGACTATGGGTTTCCAAGCTAGTTCTGTCGGTCAAGCTTGCGACATTATCGACAACATGAGATCATGGAGAGGTAAGCACATCGATGAACTAGAGGACCACGATAAGAAGGGTTGTTTCGATGAAAATGGTGTTCAAAAGACTACAATCTTCATGGGTTACACTTCTAACTTGATTAGTTCCGGTCTAAGAGAAACCTTGAGATATTTGGTTCAACATAAAATGGTTGATGCTATTGTCACTTCAGCTGGTGGTATCGAAGAAGATTTCATTAAGTGTTTGGCTCCAACATATCTAGGTGAATTTGCTTGGAAAGGTGCTGATTTACGTAAGGAAGGTATGAACAGAATTGGTAACTTAGTTGTTCCAAATGATAACTACTGTAAATTTGAAGAATGGATTGTTCCAATCTTAGACACTATGTTGGAAGAACAAGAGGCATACGTTAAGAAACATGGTGATGCTTGTTTAGATGCTAACCAAGAACTAAATACTCCAATCTGGACTCCATCTAAGATGATCGATAGATTAGGTAAGGAAATCAACGACGAACGTTCTGTCCTATATTGGGCTCACAAGAACAAGATTCCAGTGTTCTGTCCATCCATTACTGATGGTTCCATTGGTGATATGTTATTCTTCCACACTTTCAAGGCCTCTCCAAAGCAATTGAGATTGGATATCGTTGCCGATATTAGAAAGATCAACTCCATGTCCATGGAGGCTTCCAGAGCAGGTATGATCATTCTAGGTGGTGGTCTAATCAAGCATCACATTGCTAATGCTTGTCTAATGAGAAATGGTGCTGATTATGCTGTCTATATCAACACTGGTCAAGAATTTGATGGTTCTGATGCTGGTGCCAGACCAGATGAAGCGGTTTCTTGGGGTAAAATTAAGGCTGAAGCTAAGTCTGTTAAGGTGTACGCTGATGTTACTGTCGTTTTCCCATTGATTGTTGCTGCTACTTTTGCCAGTGGTAAGGGTATCGAGTACACCAAGGAATAAATTCTTTGATTATCGAAATATTTTCTCATTTCTGTAATGTCGAATACGTTTAATGACCAAAACAATAACAACAATATAACTATATATGTTTATGTAATATTTATATGAAATGTCAACCTCTAAACAAATAACTCCTTTGTAATATGTTTATATAGTCTAAGTTACACAAAATTCAAAAAGAGTCGATGAAGGATTTTGTAGTGTTTCCCAAAAATTTTGGGAAACATTTTATCTTGATGCAGTTATTTTTTCTTACACCGTATGTACATACTAGAGTTATACATAAATCTAACTAAACAGCATTGCCCCTCATTTTTTCTGCATTTAGAATTTCTTGACTTAAGGATTCCATGTTATCCCTTTGAATCAATGATCCAACATCGCTGTACACCATGCTTGCCTCATACCCCAAAACAATACGTTCTTGTGTTATACCGATCTCACAAAAGGCTAATGCTTTAATAATATTTGCATATCTTGATATCGTTTGCTTGATGGCACCTGTAATATTTGGATCGTTCTCATCAGAATATATCTTCCACGAGGATTCCTCTTCTAATCTTGTAATTGAAATATTTGAATTTGGATTCAAAGATACTGCACCTGTTGGACCCGTAGAAGACATCCCATTTCCTTGTGTCGAACCTCCAGGAGGTACGTCTCTTGCAAGATCCATCTTAGTGGTCATTCTCAACCATATGTAACCATTGACACCTAGAACAACAGTTACATTACCTGGTAAATTATGTGTATGATTCTTAGATCTAATAATAAGAGAATTAGGCACCTCACAGAACATACCGTTTCTTAGTTTCCCATACTTTAATGATCTAGTATGTAATGATGCAGCACCATCCTGGAATAAAGACTGTACTTCTGCATTTAATAAATCACCTTCTTTCAAAAAACTTCTCATTTGTAATTCATCAGATTCAGATTTTCTTCTTAAGATACCACCTGGTAAGTTTACAGAACCCAACATTAGAATTGCATGTTGTTTCCCACCAATGTCAACTTTCCATCTCTTGTTACTAACTTCTGCAATCCTACCAACAATATGGTCACCTGTCTCGGGAGCATAACGACTCTTTAATGGAATCACTGATAATAGCTTATTAACTTTAGATACTGTACCAGCTACAGAGGAGTATGTTTTATTTTCCAAGAAATAGGTACCGTGCCCTCTCATCCATATAGGGTCATCCGTAATCAGTTCACCGGGGGTCATAATTTCTGAATCAGTTGTGTTTTGTTTTGTTGAACGTTTATTGTGAGTTGCCTTATTATTTTCTTCTTCTCCGTCATCATCTAACATGTTATCTTCATCTTCATCATTTATGTCTGACATGCTATAGTCATCTTCACTATTGTCACTTTCAAAGTTTTCTGTTATCATAGTCTTTTGGAAAGCACCATTACGGGCTACCACTGAGATTACTTCGGACATTATTTAGTTATTGTGGTATTAGTCAAATTGAGGGTATGCCTCTGATATTTTATAACTAGATATAGACTAGATGCGATACAGATTTATTATTTTAACGAACCAATTGTATTAATGTTTCTTTGAAAACAACATTGAAGAGTTCTTATTCAGTTTGAATTTATTGTGGATGTCATCGATTTCTCTCTGAACTTCTTTCAAAAATTTTAAATTTTTCAAAGTTCCAAAAACAATCACGTGCGCGATGAGTTCAAAAATTAACTATGCCTTATATATATAGGTATACAGAGTAAACCATTACTATTAAAATGAATTTAAAAGTACAGAAGAAGGTTGTTGGAAGTGATTTCCTTTGCACCGTTGCAAAAAACATAACAAATACCAACTTGTTATGTTTAAACTCAATGGTTTTTTGTATATCTTACATCTTACATCTTAATCGAACAATGAAACATTGCGTTTTGCTCGTTCTAATATTTAAGATTTCAGGATGCTCGTTTAATATTATATCGTTCTGTTAAATCCGAGGAGACGATTTACCGACGACTTCAAGTGCAGAACTTGAATTCTTCTACTTGGTAACGAGCCACCTCTAAGATACTTATATAAGATTGTATTTAGATTAACACTGAACATTATTATCTACTCTGTACTTTTGGAACTAGACACTTTTTTAATATAAGGCGGTAAAGCCAACATTTAATTTGTGATGACAGTTTTATACTCTGAAGAATTAGGTCTCGAAAAAACAGACCCAACATTATGGAGATTGCGTACAGACCTACTAGGCCGAGAAACATGGGAATATCTGCCTAATATAGAAGCTGCTAAGGATCCTCAATCTACTTTTACTCAATGGCTTTTACAAGATGAAAACTTTCCTTTTCCGACACCAGAAATCACCTCTGAAGATGACAAATTTACAGCTGAAAATGCTTGCCATAACGGTGCCTCTTTCTTTAAACTATTACAAGAACCTGAATCTGGTATATTTCCTTGTCAATACAAAGGTCCCATGTTTATGACCATTGGTTATGTAGCGGTTAATTATATTGCTGGAGTCCAAATTCCAGATCATGAAAGAAAAGAAATAATAAGATATATTGTGAACACAGCTCATCCTGTAGATGGCGGCTGGGGTCTCCACTCTGTCGATAAATCAACTGTGTTTGGTACCGTTTTGAACTATGTGATTTTACGTCTCTTAGGTATACCTAATGATCACGTAGTCTGTGAAAGAGCCAGAAAGACTTTGCATAGATTAGGGGGCGCCATTGGTGCACCACACTGGGGTAAATCATGGTTAAGCCTGTTAAATCTTTACAAGTGGGAAGGTGTTAACCCTGCACCACCAGAGACTTGGTTATTACCTTACAGCTTGCCTATACATCCTGGAAGATGGTGGGTTCATACAAGAGCTGTATATTTACCTCTAAGCTATTTGTCTTTGACACGTTTTCAATGTGAATTGAATCCTTTATTAGAAGAAATTAGACAAGAAATTTACACGAAACCGTTCGAGAAAATTGATTTTTCTAAACATAGAAATACAGTTTGTGGTGTCGATTTATACTATCCTCATTCAAAATTCTTGGATGTTGCCAATGACGCTATCGTATTTTATGAAAACTATGTAAGACCAACATTCATTTTCAAGAAGAGCAAAGAAAGAGTTTATGATCTTATCAAGAAGGAAATTGAAAATACAGATTCCTTATGTATTGCGCCAGTGAACCAAGCTTTCTGTGCGTTAGTGACATATATCGAAGAAGGTGCCCATTCTATGGCATTTGAGAAATTCCAATATAGATTTAAGGATGCCTTATTTCATGGTCCTCAAGGTATGACAGTAATGGGGACAAATGGTGTTCAAACATGGGATTGTGCTTTTGCTATTCAATATTTTTTCATGTCCAATCTAGCAGAGTTGCCAGAATTCTATGATACTATTGCTGCAGCTTACAAATTTTTATGTCGTTCTCAATTTGATACTGAATGTGTCCCAGATAGTTTCCGTGACAAACGTGTAGGTGCATGGGGGTTCTCTACAAAGACACAAGGTTATACTGTATCTGACTGTACTGCAGAATCTATTAAGGCGATTATTATGGTTAGAAGTTCTCCTGTCTTTAAAGATATCCACAACGAAATAAGTGATGAAAGATTATATCAAGGTGTCGATATTCTCTTGGGTTTACAAAATACTGGTTCTTTTGAATATGGTTCATTTGCTACATATGAAAAGATTAAGGCACCATTATTTATGGAGAAATTAAATCCAGCTGAAGTTTTCGGAAACATTATGGTTGAGTACCCTTACGTTGAGTGTACAGATTCTTCAGTATTGGGTCTAACATATTTCCACAAGCATTACGACTATAAAAAAGATCAAATTTCAAAGAGAATCAAGATCGCCATTGATTATTTGAAGGCCAGTCAACAAGTTGACGGTAGTTGGTATGGTTGCTGGGGTATATGTTTCACATATGCGGGAATGTTTGCCATTGAGGCATTACATTCCATTGGTGAAAGCTATACCAATTCAGAATACGTGAGGAAGGGATGTGAATTCCTAGTCAGCAAGCAGATGGATGATGGTGGATGGGGTGAATCTATGAAATCAAGTGAATTACACAATTATGTGAATAGTGATAAGTCACTTGTGGTACAAACTGCATGGTCGTTAATCGCTTTGATCTTAGCCGATTATCCGAATAAAGATGTCATCGATAGAGGTATCACCCTGTTGAAGAAACGTCAAACAAAACATGGTGAGTGGAAGTTCGAATCGGTGGAAGGTGTATTCAATCATTCCTGTGCTATCGAATACCCAAGTTACAGATTCCTTTTCCCTATCAAAGCATTGGGCCTATATACTAAGAAGTATAAACACTCTGCGATATAGATTAAATACAAAAATATTATATAATTCTATTTTCTATCCGAAAATACAGGTGAATAATATTTATTCAAAATGAAATGTGTATAGCTACGGTAATTACAGTTAGAATTGCACGCTCTACAATTCAATTATCGTTCCGAAATTTGAATTTGCCATTGTTTGTACCTGTCTGTTAAAGGCATTATTGTCTAAAACGTAAATAATGAAGTATACAATTGTATTACTGTTTGTTTTGGTATTATTATTCTTGTTATTATTAGAGAAACAGTTTTATGCCCACCAAATAATTATGAAATTGAATTAATCAACGCAATATTTGCTGTTCTTGATTTTTCTCTGGAATTTTCTGTGTGTCTGAATTGAAAAGCGAAAAAAAATGAAAATGTCAAGAGTGCTGGCTGTGTGGCGAGTGTACCATAAATCCTGATTTTTTGGTCTTTCAATATGTAGGAAACGAAGCGAGAGGAATATAGATGGTAGAACCGTAAACGACGAGTAAAATAGAAAGTTGAACTATAGATCGGCTTTGAAACTGTCAAAACTTAAAACATTGACATTGAAAAGCCATTCGATCGAAATATTTTGATGATGAAATATATTTTGTAGCTAGAGAACTAAATTTATGGCATATATATATATATATATTTGTTGATACCTCCATTTATACATTATCAATTTGAATTAAGGCTACTCACTAATTATACCAAGCCCATTGAGTTATAAATAAAAAGCGTGATATAACATATAGATACATTGCTATCATTTATCTATATTTCGTTATTAAAAAAACTAAAGAAAAGGCGATATCGCATAAAGTTTATCTTTGTTTTTACTAGAAGTTAACATAATTGTGTTCGAAACTTTTATTATAGAAAAAGAAATATGGAAACCATTGATATTCAGAATAGATCATTCGTTGTACGATGGGTCAAATGCTCTCATGGAGACACTATCAATTATCAGGTGAAACCACTGAAAAAATCTATTGATTTAGGTATATATAAAAAACTGAAAACTAGCATAGATGACCAAACACCAGCGGTACACATTGCCGCAGATACCAAAGCTGCTTTAGATTTCACTAACAAAGCAGTTTTACATAGAAATAACTCGATCAGTTCAAACAGTGACTCCCATTCTAGAAGCTCATTGTCCATTGCTAATATACAACAACAATCACAAGAAAAACCATTACGAGATCGTCTACAGGCATCTGGGTTTACACTGGTAAAATGGGTCGGACATATACCCGGAAATAAAATGTATCAAGGTAACGTCGAAGTTATGGACTCTGATTATTATTATGCATTTATATTGGATAACATAGCTTCAAAAAATGTTAAAAAGAAAATTTTATTCAATGCCAGTGCAATTCAAACAGATAACCAATCTGTTCATAGCACGAACTCTGGATCATCTCCTTTATTAAGTTCGTTAAATTCTTCACCAAATCAAAGAGATTCTGTATTTGTAGTTGGCCAAGGCAGATATATTCAAGGGTATCTATTGAAAAAGAGAAGGAAGAGACTACAAGGCTTTAAAAGAAGATTTTTCACATTAGATTTTAGATACGGTACATTATCTTATTATTTAAATGATCATAATCAAACACGTCGTGGTGAAATTGTAATCAAACTATCAACTGTAAGCGCCAATAAAAAAGACAGACTAATCATCATTGATTCGGGTATGGAAATATGGGCCCTTAAGACTAGAGATGTCAATTGTTGGCAAACATGGGTGCAGGCATTGCAATCCTGTTTTGAGCAGGACGACAATTCTGATGATTTATTATCAGATGGCTTGTCTAACAGTATGAGCGAAAACGATGGAACTATTGTGACTGCAAATGACGTAATAAGTGAACGATTGAGTAGGATTTCGAAAGGTCAGAAAGGAGATTTGATACCAAGACCTTCTTCAAGACTAACTGACATTACGTCATATATTCCTCTACCGAACGAAGCATACGAGGATTTCAGTTCGAATCTTCTAATTATTCAACAAAGATTAGAACAATACAAGAATGATTCTTTGTCATATACTCCTTTGGATCCCGAACCAACTTTTGGCGAGATAAGACGTTCGAATTCGGCTTCTTCTTCGTTAAGAGGTCATGGTAGAATGAGAGGGATGACATCTGCTTCTCCTATGGATTCTGCTGAGTCTCTGTTAAATCCGTCTGATTCAGCTATACCAGAAACAATTACAAACGAACATGACTTATACAATAACCTTGCAGAACTGGAGAGCCTTTTTAACCAATTTGTTAAACAGAGTAAAGTTCTATATAGAGATCATAATATTCTTACCAAACAAATAAATGGTAAAAGGTTATCTATGAGCTCTTCAATGAGTGATGATGATATGTTTTATGATGCTGAAGATAAAAGTACGTTGGGTGTGATCCTCTTAGATGACGATGATGCCGAAGATGCTACCCAAATATGCCATACCAGGATCCTTGGTTCAAATGTTATAGAATCTGAAGAAGTAATACTAACAGAACGACAAATAAGTGATTTCCAGTTAGGTCCAGAGTTAAAAAACATATTAAGCCCAATTGCTTCTGGAAAGCTTCCTGAAAACATGACTGAAGCAGTTATAATTAATAATTTATATCCTTTACCACTCCTTCCTGTTCTTCGTAGGAATGATGTGACCGCTTGCAACTCTACACCTCAAAGTTTATTATCTTTCCTAAGAAAAAACGTTGGAAAAGATTTAACATCCATTACAATGCCAGTCACTTCTAATGAACCTATTTCTATCTTACAAGCAATCTCTGAATCCTTCGAATATGCACATATGCTTCCCCAATTGGCCGACCAAAATTCTCCATTTGAGCCACTTGCTATTGTTTCCGCATTTGCGATATCTTCCCTGTCCATATATAGAGATAGGACCAGATCTCTTCGTAAACCTTTCAATCCATTATTAGGAGAAACATATGAACTAGTTCGTGAAGATATGGGCTTTAGATTGCTAGGGGAGAAAGTGTGCCATAAGCCTCAAATATTTGCCTTCCATGCAGAACATGAAGACTGGGAGTGCAGTTATACCGTTACACCAGTCCAAAAGTTTTGGGGTAAATCTATTGAACTAAATAATGAAGGTACATTCGAACTTAAATCCAAAAAATCGGGGGAGTATTTCGAGTGGGTTCAACCAACAACTATAGTAAAGAACTTGATTGCTGGGGAAAGATACGTGGAACCAACTAATGAGATTGAGGTTATTTCATCAAGAAGTGGGAAAGCTACTATTTCCTTTGAGAAGACAGGTATGTTTAGTGGCAGATCAGAAAACGTTATAGTTGATATCACGTCCAGTAGCAAATCTGGTAAAAACCAGAGTATAACTGGTAAGTGGACGGATTCATTAAAGGACAAAAAATCTGGAAAAACTATATGGAAGGTTGGCGAAACAGTCAAAAATCCTAAACAGAAATATGGTTTTACCAAATTTACGGCTAATTTGAATGAAATTACTTCTATTGAAAAGGATAAACTACCACAAACAGATTCACGTTTACGTCCTGACATTAGATTCTATGAAGAAGGAAAAGTTGATGAAGCAGAAACCTGCAAATTAAATCTTGAACAAAAGCAGAGGGAACGACGTCAAAATGGGAAGGATGTTACACCAAGATATTTCAGAAAAAACACAGCCAACAAGTGGGCGTACATAGATGGCCCTGACAGCTACTGGGAAAAGAGAAGACGTCAAGACTGGAGCAATTCTCCGAAGTTGTGGTAAACATTTCATTATTATTTAAAGCATAGAGAGACATTTATATATTATCTCGTATATATCTAAAAAATAATTCTTGATTCTTACTTTGAATCACCAAGTGAACTTGAATAAACAAATATTGGCATATCATACAAATACGATGTATATTTAAATAAATTATTTTGCCTTACTTCGCGCTCTGCTTATTACACGAGAATTAGATGGCAGCAAATATTTTAGATGAGACAATATCTCAATGAAAGAAGATAAAACCACACACTTTCAAATATATAACAAAGCCTGATATTGTTGCAAGATATAAAAAGAAGAAGAAGAAGAAGAAGAAGAAGAAGAAGAAGAAGTGAATACGCATTGCTTCTTTTCATTTTATAGAAAATTAGTCTAGCACTCAAAAATGTCACAATTAATTACGTTAGCTACCTGTAATTTAAATCAATGGGCCCTCGACTTTGAAGGTAACAGGGATCGTATTCTAGAGTCTATTAGCATTGCAAAGGAAAAAGGTGCCCGCCTAAGAGTTGGTCCTGAATTAGAAATAACAGGTTATGGTTGCCTGGATCACTTTTTAGAGAATGATGTTTGCCTACATTCATGGGAAATGTATGGTCAAATTATCAAGCGTCCTGAAACCCACGGTATTATTTTGGATATCGGTATGCCAATTATGCATAATAATGTCAGGTACAATTGTAGATTACTATCCTTAGACGGTAAAATCCTTTTCATCAGACCCAAGATTTGGCTTGCAAACGATGGTAACTATCGTGAAATGCGTTTTTTCACGCCATGGATGAAACCTGGTACCGTTGAAGAGTTTACTCTACCAATTGCTATCCAAAAAATCACTGGACAAAGAAATGTAGAATTTGGTGATGCTGTTATTAAAACATTTGATACTTGTATAGGTGCTGAAACATGTGAAGAAATTTTCACCCCTCAGTCTCCTCACATTGCGATGTCACTCGACGGTGTTGAAATCATCACTAACTCCTCTGGTTCTCATCATGAACTACGTAAATTAAACAAAAGAATGGATTTAATTTTGAACGCTACAAGTCGTTGTGGTGGTGTTTATCTATATTCTAATCAACGTGGTTGTGATGGTGATAGATTATACTATGATGGTTGTGCTTTAATTGCTGTGAATGGTAAAGTTGTTGCTCAAGGTTCTCAATTTTCTTTAAAGGATGTTGAGGTTGTCACTGCAACAGTTGATTTGGAAGATGTCAGAAGTTACAGGGCCAGTGTTATGTCTCGTGGTCTCCAAGCATCTCTTCGTGAAATTAAGTATCCTAGAATTGATGTTCCTGTTGAATTGGCTGAGGTAAGCGACAGATTTAATCCAAATATAACGCCAACCAAAAAGAGAGATGTACATTATCACACACCAGAAGAAGAAATTGCTTTAGGCCCTGCATGCTGGCTATGGGATTACATCAGACGTTGTAACGGTACAGGTTATTTCCTGCCTTTATCTGGTGGTATTGATTCTTGCGCCACTGCTATGATCGTCCACTCCATGTGCAGATTAGTTGTTAAGGAAATTAGTGAAGGTAATGAGCAAGTCCTAAAGGATGCACGTAGGATTACCCGTAACTCTGATGACTGGGTGCCAAAGGAACCTCAAGAAATGGCTAACACAATATTTCATACCTGTTTTATGGGAACTGAAAACTCTTCAGATGAAACTAGAAAGAGAAGTAAAGAATTATCCAAAGTGATAGGCTCTTATCACGTTGATTTCAATATGGACAATGTTGTGACAAGCGTTGTTTCGTTGTTTGAAGTAGCTACTGGTAAGAAACCAATCTTTAAGATATTTGGTGGATCCCAAATTGAGAATCTTGCTCTACAAAACATCCAAGCTCGTCTAAGAATGGTTTTAGCTTACCTATTTGCCCAACTTTTACCATGGGTCCGTGGTATTAAGAATTCTGGTGGTTTATTAGTTTTAGGAAGTGCCAACGTTGATGAATGTCTAAGAGGTTATTTAACTAAATATGATTGTTCTTCTGCAGATATTAATCCAATAGGGGGTATATCAAAAACTGATTTGAAAAGGTTTATTGCATATGCTACCAAAGAATACAACATGCCAATTTTGGATGAATTCCTTCATGCAACCCCTACTGCTGAATTGGAACCTATCACAGAAAATTATGTACAATCAGATGAGATAGATATGGGTATGACATACGAGGAATTAAGTATATTTGGTTATTTGAGAAAAGTTGAAAAATGTGGCCCATATTCTATGTTTTTGAAACTTCTACACGAGTGGAGCCCAAAATTGACACCTTCACAAGTTGCTGAGAAGGTAAAAAGATTTTTCTTCTTTTACGCCATTAATAGACATAAACAAACTGTCATCACCCCAAGCTACCATGCAGAAAATTATTCTCCAGATGATAACAGATTTGATTTACGTCCTTTCTTAATTAACCCAAGATTTGCATGGGCAAGTAAGAAGATTGATGCGGTTGTTGCAGAATGTGAAAACAAGACACATAATCTGGACGTTTTATCGGTCGATTAAATTCTTATAAGAGAGCATACATTAAAATACTAGAAATAAATAACTAAAACAAGCAAACATATGTATTATTTAATTATCATTAGGAAATTTATTTAGCTGATCCCCAATTAGTCTTGATAATTACATTTTTATTGTCATTACGTTTCCAAAAATCGATCAGTGTCAATGCTGTCTTGAGTGTTTCATCTTCTTGTATGAAATGTCCCGAATCTTGAAATACGACAAGTTGATATTTACCTTGCATTTGTCCAATTATTAGTTCCTTATCTAAGTTATCATTTCCAGCCAAGATTAACATCTTAGACGTTGGTACAGCGACAAAACTGTGCGATAAGTCAGTAAACCAAGTATTCCAATAAGGTCGAAATACCTGAAGATTTGTAATTCTGACGACCTTTCCACTAGAAAATTTTCTGAAGAGAGAAGGGACCGCAATATTGGCACTTGTTCTATTTTTTGAGAGACCGTGTCTCACATACCAATTTATTGCATCAGAGTATGATAAGAATACATTTGGGGTCATCGATAAGAAATTGTCCACCTTATTAAGGGCATCCTTCGCTGCCTCTTCAACAATATCTAACATCGTAATACCCGTTATATGTTTTCTTAATTCTATCGAGAAGACTGGAAATGTAAATGTACATATACTTCCTCCTAACGAATGACCCACTAGTATAATGGACAATTTCTCTTTAGGGATAGCGGATAAAATATTAGAATAAATATATTCTAATAAAGTTCTAAAATCTTCGATGAAACTGTCACGTTCATAGCTTACATTCTGTTCAGGATCTATAACCGTCGTATTACCATGTCCTCTAGAATCAAAGGAAAAACACCCACATTGACCCTTTAATTTCTCTTGTAAAGTCTGGGATAAATTTGCAAATGATAAACCTGATGAGCCAGCACCGTGATGGAAAACAAATATAGGAATAGATGTTGTATCCAATGACTTTGGCAATGTATAATAAATGTTAAATTTGAAGTTTCTTTCCTCGAATGTTATTTGTTTATTAACTTCAAAATAGGTGCTCCATTTCTCTAAGTTAGGATCAACTGTATTGGCTGTACTGGATTGTCGTCTAGAAGAAGCATTTTTAATGGAAGGTAAGTCTGTAATTATGTCATTCCCTTCACCAGAAGTTATATCCTTTCCATTAGTACTTGTTGTGTAGTCAATATTATCTACAATTTGTTCAATCTTGTCAAAATGCTTTAATAAAATCTCTCTCCTTAAATTACCCGCCATATTAAAATGGGAACAGCTCTATATCTCTTTTATATTAAATGAACCGATAGAGGGAAGCCAATTGGTTGCAAATCTTCTTTTTATTAGCTGTTCTTTGGATAGTTCTCTCTCTTGAACCTCTGAATCAATATGCTACTTTTTAGTCCTTTAAGTTTCATAATTTTTATGTATACAGACAGATTGCCGATTTCGGGTTTGACGTATTCAATAAATATAAGAACCCCTTTGTTCATATCCATAATTAAGAAAGAACATAAACATTATCATTTATATGAACAAGAAATATCAACAAGTTCACACATGAACGTATGAAGAACATTTATTCAAGTAGATATATTTAACACACCTATTTAGTAATCTAACTACTACTTGGGGTTAGGTGTTCTATATAGATTTAGTGCTGCTGGTTTTTTTTTTTTTTTTTTTTTTTTTAACAT